>NC_135714.1:105273629-105359629 GCF_964656455.1 Halichoerus grypus
GTCAAGTTTTCCTCTACAAGGAACATTGCACTCTTAGGTTGTCTTAATTGCATTCCTTTTACAATTCATCTCTCAAATGCCACAGTTGCTCTAAAACAGAAAAAACAAACAAACAAACAAACAAGAGGATCAAAGAGTATGTCTCTGCTGGAACAAACAGAAGCAAGAGAGGCTGGGGAGAAGATTTAGCCCTTGGGTGGATTTTGCTGAGATGTTCTATTTGTGCAGCAGTGATTTGTACCAGGTAATATGAACTAGGTTGCCCTCAGTCTCTTTATAGATTACACCCCATTTCCTTGACCGTGCTGCTAAGTAATTCTTGGGGAATTATCCTCCCTCCAACTTCTCTCTGCTAACAGAGTGATCTGCCACATATGCTTTCACTTTATGTACTGATGGACAGCCGGTGGCTTCAGAAACCTGGCTGCCTTTCGAACCGTTCGGGCTAGAGCTGCAATCCTTCCACCCACCCCTTTCCCGTGAGGTAAAGAGAATGTTCATACCTCAGGTCTTGTTACCAAGCAACAGAGTTCCATTTGCCAATTGCCACCATTTCCTTCTCATAGTATTACAGGCCTTATTATTAACATTTAGTTCAGAGAAATTGCTGTCATTATGTGAAGTAACTTCCTTTAGAGGTTATTCATTAACCTTAGGTATTTTACTGTGTAATTATAATTGCCAAGTGCCGCAGGCTTGGAAAACCTTTGAACTCCTCAAGGTATTAGGGGACGGCAGAAAGGATATTATCTGATTTCTCTTCCTTTTCCAGTTAAGTTTTAATTTTGAAGGTGCCCCATTTCCCCTCCAGAGGTGTCTGCCTTCCTAAAGGTAAACTCTTCCCTCCCATTCTTCCAGATTGCTGACTGTAAACTCAGAAGATAACGATGAAGGAACGTGCTCCTTTAGAGTCTTGAGTTCCCCAAATGCTGTAGACTGGAACGAAATTGTTCCTCCTTTGTCTTAAGGAAGAATGGTGGGGATATTCAGGAGCCCCGTGTGGTTGGCATGTACACTTGGGCATAGATGGGGCTCCTCAAAGACCTCACACAATACCTGAAATTGTATCTTGTGCACAACCTGGTTCTTACAAGCGGAAGACCTTCATCCTACTGCTCACTCCCTGGCTCTATAAGAGCAATTTTTCACTGCTGGGCTTTGCAGGAGTCAGGTGTGCATTCTGTAAGACGCCTATTATACAGCCATTCTCAGCAGCCATTGCTTATACAATGACCCTTCTGATCTGTCCTATTGCGTGGTTGCCAAGGACTTTGGTCCCCACCCAGTACAACTTTAGGTATGCATTTCACATATATTTTCAGGCAAAAAAAAAAAAAAAAAAAAGGTCAAAAGGAAGAAAGAAAGAAAGGAAGGAAGGAAGGAAAGCAAAAGAAAAGTTGCACCCCTGCCTCTTTGTTTTAAGACAAACCAAAGTAACTGGCATTTTTCTTCCCACAAACCCTTGCCCTTGCCGCCCGGGTGCCCTAAGAAAGGAAACCTGTTTCCCTCTTCCCAGGTTTCTGGTTTCTCCACCCTGTCTCCCCACAGTCCTTCACTCCCTGCACCCAGTTCTTTCGGCCTCCACCCATACTCGGAGAAGTGGCCCGACATTCCAGGTAACCTGATTCCCCAGACGGCAGAGGCGGGGGCCTGATGCTGGGAAGGCGCGGCCACGTGACCTTCCCTGCCCGCCAAGGGAAATGCATACCTTACGCAGAAAACTAGGGGACAGGTGAGCCCAGAGGACTGTTTTGAATCTTTATTTTAAAAACATATATTTACTGAAAGCGTGCTTGCCTCTGCATCAGACAGCTTTCTCTTTGATCACTACAAATGAAAAGGCACGGCTGGCCGTGGGGTTTTTCTGGCGTGAACTGATCTGCAAGACAAAAGCAGCTCCCTCTCGGGGAGGAAAAGGCGGAGCGGGTTTTATGGGAGCCGCGGCGCAAGTCTGAACGCGGAGGCTTCACGCGGGGAGGGCCGAGCCGCCCTGGCAGGAGCCCCGAGCTGCAGGCCTTGGCTGGGAAGTGCGGCCCTCCGTCATTTCCCTGGCTCCGCGGCCCTCGCTGGCCCTTGACAGCTCTCTTCTTTGATCTGTAAAATGGGAGAAAATAGGGGACACTTTGATATTCTTTAAAAGGCTCGGGGATTTGCTGCTTCCTCCCCAAATAAAGGGCTTGTGGGGAGTTTCTTTGAGAACTGGAAGGAACATGCTGTCACATGTAACAATCTAATGAGCGGGGGCCTCCTCTTCCAGTGCCCATTAATCAATCAGCCAACTCGGGAAGCAAGTAGGGTAGATTCTGTGTGCGGCGGGGAAGTAAGGGCATGGTCTCTGCTTTTAAGGTATTTATGATTTAGCTGAGGAGATGGGCAATATGAGGGTAAAACATGGTAATAGCTGATATTCTTGAGTACTTCCCGCGTGCCAGGCTCTGTGTGTTACTTTCCTTTGTTCCTCATAAATTTCCATCCAGTAGGCGCTCTGTTATCATCCCCGTTTTATACACATTGTGGGGAGATTATTGCGCCAGGTCACAGAGTGTGGCCGTCAGGCTGCTCAGGCGTGTCTGGCAGACTCCGGGGGGGGGGGGGGTAGAGGATGAGACCCATCGGCAAGCCCAAATCTGTGCAACGTCCTATGAAGGTGAGCGGTCAGTTGCCTTTTGCCTCTGCCTTGCCACTCTGGCTCGGGGAATGTTCTCACCCTCTCTCTGCAGAGCAGGGAAGCTGCCTTGGATCACCCCTGTGGACATTTAAGCCACCACTGCCCTTTGGGACCCTACATAAATTTCATTTCATCCCCTTCCTCTGTGCGTACTCAGCAGTCACAACCCAGTGAGTTTCTCCTTAGGCAACATTAACCTTGTACATACATCTTGTCTGGTCCTCTGTGATTTTATTATCCAAGTAGGGAAGAAACGTCATTCAAAACAGTTAAATGTAAAAAGCCTACGAAGCAGAACTTTACCTCAGTCAAGTGGGGCTGGATGGCCTCTTAAGTCCTTTCCTCTAATGTTTAATGATTTGTTCCTTGTCTGCTTTACACGGAGCGGTGACCTTTCTGAAACATAGTCAGGGAGACTCAGGGTTTCATCAGTACCCCAAAGACAGGACTGATGGTATAGCATCTTTAACTCAGTTCACCACTCAGGAGGTCTAAAGGACCAAGCAGCAGGTGGTTTCCCACATAAACCAACATCTTGATATTTTTAAATAGCTTCAAACACCAGCCACTAAGGTTTTCTGAGAATCCTGGGGAGATACATCCTTTGACCAGGTGTATAATCCCAGGTCCCTGGATGTTGGGCTAATTACAGCAGCTCCCTTGGGCAGGGGTCTGAATAGGAAAGTTCTGGTGTTTGGAAAATCCCAGACTGATGAGAATGAACCCTGGGTTCACTGTTTTTCATGTTCTATCCCTAGATGATGGGATGGAGAAGGCTTGGAAATCCTTGTTTAGTATAATTCCCTCTTCTCTCCACCAGAAATATAAGTATCTGAAAATTTGCTACACTTCGTTTTGCTTTTATTGAGCACTTCTCTTTGCCTCACTTATTGGTAAAAATTACGGGAAGAGTAGGTGTAGGGAAACCCCAGTTCTAGTTTTGGACCTGCTCCTAGCCAGCCTTGGGGCCAGTTCATACTAATTCCCACCCATAGGGCCTCAGTTTCCTCGCCTTTAAGAAACATAAAATAAAAATTTGGGCCAGGCCAGTGGTTTTCAAATCAGAGCAGCTCTGCTTTTGTCCTTTCTATATTGGAGTTATTGGAGTTTTGTGTAAGATGTTTGTTTACAAAATGGAAGAGAGATTCACTGATAGCAACTATTACAAACCCACTGTTCCAGAGGCCCGCTGAGATTGTTAGCTCTAACATTCTACAGTTCTCTTCAAGGCACTTGGTGATGGCTGTGCTCCTTGGGAATCACAGTTGTTTCGTTTGGCTGGATTATAGATTACATAAAGGAAAGGAGTGGAAGACAAGGCCGGAAGTGAAAGTTCAGTCCAAATTTGCGACTGCCATGGGTGCTGGGCCGAGGAGCCTGGGCACTGCTTCGTTGGGATCCGGGAGCCACCAGTGGTTTTTGAGAGCAAAATGTTGTCAGTTAGGATTTGCAGTGCAGCCGTGAGTAACAGCGACCGGACTTCCTTCTGTAGAAAGCCTCTGGAGACTGGCACTGTAGGGCAGGTGTACGAACTCCATGCAGTCATTAGGGGTCCAGGCCCCTGCTCGTTTTCTGCTCTTCTGTTCTAGCGAGCCGGCTTTCGTCCTTATAGTTCATTCAGGGTCCGAGCTGGCGGCCGGACTCCACCCCCCATGCTTGCCTTGCAGGCTAGAAGGAGGAAGAGGGACCGGTGCCCTGGGGGTGTGCATCCCGGTTGAGTCAGTTCACTTTCATCAGCCTTCTCAGCAGTCCCTCACGACCCAGTTTTTTCCATCTCATTGGCCAGAACTTAGTCTCACTGCCACACCTCGTTTCAAGGGAGGCTGGGAAGTGTACAATTTATTCTGGTCAGCAGTGTGACTAGCTACAAGTCAGGCCTCTGTTACCAAGAGAGGAGGGAAAATGGATATTGGGAGGCAGCTGGTGTGTGGTCTCTGCTACAGAAAATGATCCGAATTTTGCCCTGGATTCATTTATTTGGAGGCAATGGATGGGAGAGTAGGGACCGGGTGGAAGGAGTGAACTAGGGGAAGGAAGGGGGAATTAATGCAGGAGAGGACCTACACGGATGTTGTCAGCTGCACGGGAGAGAGTTGGGAGGATGCAAAGAAGAGGCCCAGTTTTGGAGCCCTGTGAAAGGGATGCTCGTGATGCCAGGGACTCACATGAGAAATTGGAGGAAGAGGAGTTTTAAGAAAGGAGGTCATGAATTAGATTTTGGACATATTGAGTTTGTGGTATGGCAGGACTGGAGTTTGGGGGAGTTTGCATCATATATTTCCAAGTAAATATTAAATTTACCTAAATTAAAAAAAATTATTTTTTAAAATATTTTATTTATTTATTTATTTAAGAAAGAGAGAGAGAACGAGCGGGGAGGAGAGGGAGAAGAAGGCTCCCTGCTCAGCAGGGAGCCCAATGAGGGCTCGATCCCAGGACCCTAGGGTCGTGACCTGAGCCACCCAGGTGCCCCTTTACCTAATTTTTTTAATCCTAATATCTAGGATGGTCTAATGTCTCAGATACTCTTTTGGGCTTCCTAAGTTGTCACTTAAGGACATTCTGTTAATCATGATGGAGTAAGGCAATGGGGCTGCCTCTTCTCTGCTGAACCCAAGATCCAGAGAGGTTCTCTCCCACCATTGGGCATAAGGATCCTGAGAGTTATGACAGGGATAAATGCACATTTCTTAAAAGGCTTCTGCTCAGAATCCCTATGCGTTCTTCCACCCTAGAGAGCTCAAATATGGACGAAACACAAAACCCTTCAATTCTGGTCCAGAGGCATTTCATAAGTAGCAGATTTCCTTACTTCCATTTTGCTCTCAGCTTCCAGCTGGCCTCACTTGACCGTCCCTGTCTTAGGCCTGTCGTGAGGGGAGCACAGACTAAGTGGTGCTGCCCCCACATTCAGGAGGGACATGCATAAGGAGCCATGCCTAACACCCCGAGGCCAGGAGAAGATGTGGAGGTGAGGGCCCACGTCAGATGGGGAGTGGCAATAGTCAACGAGGTCAATAGTAAAGGTGGTCAAGAGATTAAGGATTAAGGCAAGGGGTTGTGAGCCCAGGCAGCAGAATTTAAATCCACCGAGCACAAGGCATTTGTGTGGAAAGCCCTTAGTGCATCTCACCTGGATAAAAGCAGTTCCTTAAAGACAACCTAGGTGAGATAGTGCCAAGTGTGGGCCTTAGAAAAGACATGCTCAGTGAGAGAAGAGAGAGTCGTCTTCCCCCAGCCTGCCTGGAGTGTTAGTGACTAGTAGGCCTGGTTATATAAACCTAGATTGGACATGCCTTTCCTTCAGAACTTTGAAGACGTTGTTCCATTGTCTTCTGGCCCAGGGTATTGCTGTTGAGGATAGCAATTCTGACTACTAGTCCTTTATTTGTGACCTTTTTTCTCTTTCCAGAATCTTTTAGTATCTTTTCAATTTGACTTTGAAGTTCTTTGCTGTAAATCTTTTATTATTCAGCATGTTGTTTCCTTAACGGGCCCTCCCCTGTGTTCTTCAAGTATGCGGAATTTTCTCATATTATCTCTTTGATAATTTCTTCCATGATATGTTCTCTGGCTTTTTCCTTTTCTTTGTGGAAATCCTATTAGCCACATGTTAGATCTCCTAAACATCTTTTCTCTCTTATTTTTCATCCTTTTGTATTATATTCTGTGGATCTCAGTATTGCCTTCTTTATAGGGCAATGAAAATGATTTTTTTTCCCTATTATCCAAAGGGTGGTCATGGTCCAGTGAGTGGAGATGGGGCCGGGGAAGGCTTTTTTCATTATTTTGTTTGGCACTTCGTTTGGTGGGCAGCTGTTCTGAAGTTTCCCCTCATTTGCAGCTAGTCAGCACCCACATGGCTCTAGTCTTCCATATGATTTGACACCACTGAAGTTCATTGGTTCCTTGGATTTCTGAATGGAAATGGAGGCCTGCTTTGCAACCTCAGTTATTCTAGCTTTCTGTGTCTCTTTGTCTTAGAACATATGTTCATGCTTCAGGTTAGTAATGGAACTAAGGAATTGAAAAAGTGGATGATTACAAATGAATAACCTGTTGTTATTAGTCTACCTGGAGTGGTTTTAGTTCTATATAGATCCTGATGATTTAGTTGTAGGACTTCAAGCAGCCAACTCCCTGTATTGCTTGAGTGAAGCGGCTTTTCTGACAGAACATGGCATTAACCTTAGTTTTAGAATATTTTCACTTGAACATCATATTGGCATAATACAGATTTAAGACTGCCTCCTTGTTTATTATTTTTTTTGAAGAGAATTTGAGTATTTTTTGAAGAGAGTTTGAGTATTTTAACAGAATAATGAAAATAATCTTACTTCTACCCTCTAGGGAACCTACCTGTCTTATAGTAGGTCAAGGCCTTGCCAGAGGAGTCCGTGTGCTGCCCCCCACCCCCCAGCCCTTTAGCAAACTTTCTTCTGTTTACATTCTGCAATACTGCTATACCATCTTGGTTCTTCCATTTTTAGGCCATCTCTTCCTGCCTTGCATGCCTCTCTGCCTTCCCCTTCTTGATTCCTCTTCTTCCTCTCATTCTCTAAGTTGGTGTTTTTGGAAGGGGAGTTTGTGGATGTCCAGCCTTAGAATCACCTGGGGCCTGACCAGCTCTCTTGGATCAGTACCTCCGGGGGTGGGTGGGGGTGGCCGAGGGGTCTGCTTGCTGGTCAGGTACTCCTGGGGGTTCTCTTGCACACTGGATTTCAAGATATACAAATTTCCGATATCCACCAAGCTCAGTTCCTGACTCTGCTTCATACCTTTGGCCCTTTCTCTTGGGGAGTTCATACACTGGCAGGTTTGGCTCTCCTGCGAAGCACCAGGCCCCCCGCCCCCAGCTTCTGACCATTTATTTAGCATTGAATCTCCTAATTCCAACTATTCATAGGGACCCTCCTCTATGCCAGGTGTGACCACTCACATTTGCCATCTATTGGCACATCCCCAGGAGTTAGGTAATTTTCCCCTTGGTTATTTTATAGGTGAGGCCACAGAGCCTGGGAGGGATATATATGGTAGGACTTGTTTTGATAGAATACTAACAAATGCATATTGGGACTACATGGATGAGAGAATGATTCACCTTGTACACACTATCTTTGTAGACTTTATGTAAAGTTTGGATTTGTTGTTCTTTTTTTTGCGATACTTCTGCTAGGACCGCTGGGAGGTAGGAGGGGGGAAACCAATGGTAAGTTATGTGCAAGAATTCACCATCAATAATCAAAGTGGAAAAGCCATGGGAACCTCCCAAGAACATGGCAGGGCTAGCTAGCAGGGTCCTAAAATGAGACTTTACCCAATAGTATTTTTTTTTTTTTTTTTTGGTGGAGTTGTGTGGTGCTTATTGACTGTTGATCATTGCAGAACTGGGTCAATCAGAGGTCAGGAAGGCAGGGAAGGGGGAAGCCGTGGGCTCACAGTTCCAGCGCTCCACGCAAGTTCTTCAGGAAGAGCACAGGGTTTACAGACCCCACTTTGGGAATTTTCTTTATCAGATTATCGGAAGAATAGATCACCGCACTGTTCACACTCTGCCTATGAAACAATGCAAATGTCATAGGAAAACAATCCCATTATGAGAAAGCAGTTAGAATCATCGCACATTAGAAGAATTAGGTCACTGCTGGCCAGGTCTGGCGGTGATCTGAATCAGTTTTAGTGCTGGAGAGAGGAATGTTTGATCTAGCAGAGAGTGGACGTTGAGTGCACCCCCTCCGCTTCGCAGGTTGCTGATACATCCCAGGGGGTTGACTGCTTCCTCCACGGAGCTTCCCACTACAGCTGGAATAAGAGGCTTGTTTCTCCAGCTGCCTAACCTTCAGTTTTATCTGTCTCTTGTTGACCTCTCAGTTTTATAATGAGTCGGTTTATTTGCTTGTGCAAATTGAGTTTTCTTAGAGAGAAATAGAACAGAGCTAGAAAGAGGCCCATGTGGTGATTGTTTCCTCGTATGGAGGAGAAAGGCCCATGGACCAGGCACTGCAGAGGCTATTCCTGCTATGACAGTCCCTGTTGTTGGTTTATTTTAAGGCTGCGTAGTTAAATCTGGTGGGCAGAGAAATATCGCCTCCCTTGTCGGAGGTAGAAATATCTGCAGGGTTTACAAGCTAATTACTTCTTGATTCCCTGGGAGTTCAGAGAATTTGCTTAGCAACTGGCCTGACCAGTCCCCTGCCCCCAGCTGCCCCCCAACATGACTGTACTTACTGGTGGGGCTGATGGAGCCGTTTTTGAACTAAACAAGGATTAGACATTTTGTGAAAATGGTGCCAGTCTTTTCCTCGATGGGACCTGAGCCTGTAACCCAGTCCAACAAAACGAGGGAGAACAAGCCAAAAAAAACCTTTTTAAGAAACAACACAGGCAGTAGGAAATCATACTGGTTAGGGCTTGTTTTCCTGGCTCGGGGCCTCATTCCAACCTGTTGCAATCAGCTCTAGAGTGTCTATAGGGACACCCTAGTGCAGGGGCCCCTCAGAGGAAAGGAACTTTTACATTTCTGTTTGACTGGGCTCTTTGCCAGAAGCTAAGTTCAAAGTGCAGTTTCCAGTAATTTGCTGGGACTTCTCTGTGGGTTTGATAGGCCAGGACAGAAGCCTGCAAGCCGAAGTAGTATTTCCTGATTTCTGTCATTTCTTAAGAAGGGAGGGAAGGTTGCAGAGGGACTGCGGGTTGGAGGGCTTTTGTTGGCTCTGAGATCAGACGGGGCCTTCCCTGCCTCCTGTCTTCCCCTGGCCTTTGTCCTTGTCTTGTCGAGGGCCACGGGCAGCTCGGCGCTGGGCTGGAATGGCAGGAGCTCTGTTCCAGAGCCCATGTGAGGTGCCCATTTGCTGCAGCCAGCAGAACCCTTCATTGATTTACTGCATGCTACCATTATTTGGAGCTATAAAGTTGTCGAGTAATGGCAATATGTTCTTGTTTTCTCATATCTGTAGGATGAAAGTGAACATTTTTATAATCCTTCCCTCCTTGCCACATTTAGTTCCCTGGCGTCAAACATGTGGGCTTGATTAAAGGGGAGAAAGAGCTACAGAGAGAAGTTAGATTTTATGTCCTCTCTTTCCCTCAAGCAGCCCTGTCCCAGAGCATGGAGGGCAGAGCCCATCTTCTTGTCACTTCATCTTTGTGTTCCACCACGCCCCCCCAACCGTGTCTATCAGACCACTTGGCACATAGTGATTCGGAATGAATCTTTGTTCAACGAAGGGGTGGGTAGCAGTGGAATCTCATTTCAAAGAAGTATTTGGTAGAACAATGTAACTTCTGTGTCAGGTAGAGGCTCCTAGGAATGGGGCTTTATTGATTCTATGACAGCTTATTTTCTGCAATGAGGAATTGTCTTCCAAACATGTTTGCTCCAGTGCCTGTTATCAGCCACTCATTACTTGCAAGGACCCAGCAGAGCACGGGAGGCAGCTGGGACAGAGGGAAGAGAAGTCGTGGGGCCAGAGTTGAGCTTTCAAGGTTTCTAGCCACATAGGCATCAGGTGGTGATCACCTTTCCAGCATCCTTTCACTACCTCCAACACCCTGAAATCCATGAAAACAAAAGTGGACAAAATCCCAGGAATTAAACCAAGGGGAGTTACTTCCTTCTCCACCCCCGACCCAAAGTTCCTTCCCTTACTCCCTTAGTTCTCCTACCATGCACTTCTTTTCATTTGCTAATTCACCTCGGAAAGCCTGACTGTATGTGCTGCTTTTCCTCTAGCCTGGAAACTTGAATTACAGCAATTTGACATTATAACATAATTCCACTGCAATAAAGCAATTTGGGGCTGGCAGTGGTGATGGAGTAGATGTTGGTGGAAGTGGGGAGCAGGGAGTTTACTACAATGGATTTTTTCTGTAGTTGTTTGAGAAAAGCTAGCATAAAGCCATGCTGCTATGAAATCTTATTTAAATAGATTTCAGCGGTCTTTAATTACCATTAAAAAACCCCGGGGAGGGTGCCTGGGTGGCTCAGTTGGTTAAGCGACTGCCTTCGGCTCAGGTCATGATCCTGGAGTCCCGGGATCGAGTCCCGCATCGGGCTCCCTGCTCGGCAGGGAGTCTGCTTCTCCCTCTGACCCTCCTCCCTCTCATGCTCTCTGTCTCTCATTCTCTCTCTCTCAAATAAATAAATAAAATCTTTAAAAAAAAAAAAAAACCCGGGGAACTAACATAACATAATATAAAAAAAAAAGAATGACAAAAAAATAAATTAAAAATAAATGTAAAAAAAAAAACAAAAACGCCAAAAAACCCCCAAAACACCCCAGAACTTTGTGGCAAATTGTGTCTAAAACCAGGCACCAGCAGCTCCGAAGGTAAGTCTCAGGGAGACCCCGGAGAGCAAAGAAAGAGATGAACTTAAAAATTCTCCTTGCCAAGTGACTTCTCACACTGTGGTGTCATGAGATTGGGCAATTTATTCTTGAATGAAGCAAAGACAGCTTTCTCATCATCGGACAGCTCTCTTAAGGAAGGTCATGGATTTCCCAACATGTACCTGACGATGACACATCTCTATTTAAAAGAAGACAGACACCTGCAGAAGACACGAGCTTTAAAATTGATTTAAAGCCTGTGTTACTGCTTCCTCTCAGTTCCTGTGTGTTCTAGGGATGGGGGTATATGATAAACTGCATCATGCCTCCTATCTCTATAATGTGAGGCCTTTGGCATTTATGGAGATAACATCGCCAGTTTCAACTACTTGTGAGGCATCCTAAAAGCCCATGATACATATAATTTGTATCTCCATCAGGCCCAAAGCTCTGAAATGTTATCTTGTGCGTGGAAGCAAGCCTCCTATGCGGCGAGTAAACTGCCCAGCTACCTCAGTGTGATTCTGTTGTTCTTCCCATATCACAATTGATACAGCCCAGAACTCTCGTCCAGTGATCATTTGGTTCCTTGTGAAGAAATGGACCTGTTCAGAAGTCACAGTTTGATGGAAAGGACAAGGGAAAGGTCTAAGAAAATGAAAGTTCTTAGCCAGAAAATATTTTTATAGAATTTGTAATCCTGTATTTTTAACCTCATTCACTTATTAAGAAGCTGAAAGAGTTACTTAAGCTTCTCCAATGTGCTTTCCTACACGTAATGGTGGATGTTATATGCTATAGTGATATTTAAGAATTTGAGAATTTGCAAGTTAAAAACTTTTGGGGTCATGGGTTTGGTTTTTCATTTTTGCTCTGCTTGGGATATCCTGGGAAAGAGTCCCTAGATTATTGTGCTGTTAAAATTGTTTTTAGTACTCGTTTTGAGAAAAGCACTATCATAGGCCCATAGCATTTAAATGAGCAGTATTGAAATGAATGACATAAACAATACATTTATAGCATCGCTAAACTGCAGAGCAGCTTCATGTAAGTAAATGGGTATCCTTGATTAGAAAAAACTTAGAAATTAAAAGCATTAGGAGGCAATTATCCGTATTGCACAAGAATTCCTCGCTTTAAGAGAGGGTTGGCTATAGGTTATGCGTCAGGTATGGGTGGTGTTTCTTTGGTTCTTTAATTGAGGTGGTTCTGCCAATTAAGTACAGACCACTCCCAAGCAGCTCTTCCTTTCCACTCCCATACCCTCCTCCTCTTTTCTTTTGGACTCCTTTTTTCCAATTCAATTATTCCAAAGCCGGCATAACAACTGGGTGGGAAGGAGGAAGGAACTAAAATGTAGTAAGTGTCTTCACTATTTTACATACATTATCTCATTTAATTCTCACAACGCCCTCTGAAGTGAGGTGCTGCTAACACCCCATTTTGCAGATGACGCTCGGAAATATTAAGTAACTTGCTCTAAGTGCCACAGCAATAAGGTAGAGGAGCTTCCATCCAGATTTGTGCAGCTGTGAGCCCCGAGCTCCTGCAGTGCCCCCCCACCCCCACCCCCCCACGGTGGGAGGATGTGGCCTGTTTGTGGTTGGGTGAAGGGCATTTCAAGGCCTTCCTCTTCTTCTCCCAAGGACTGATCACTTCATTTCATTTATAGTGATTCTCCCTGATACACTGAAAAATACAGTTCCATCAAGGAACACGTCTATTGTATAAAGCAAGGAGCATCTGATTCCTTTTTTCCTATGTCTATGAATGCTAGAGTTCAAGGGTCATGCTTGTAGTAAATGCACTTCCAGAAAAGCTACTCTTTTAACTCATGGCACCTTATTCTTTATTTTCAAAATAATCCCAGACATCTTAGCCAGAAAGCTATACATCTAGGCTATAATTTTAAATTTATCACTATGCTATCCTTGTGAAAACTTTCAACTCAACTTTTCTTTTTCCCCTTAAATATGTCTAATACCACCATTACCTACTAACTGTGGATTGAAATAGCAAGTCATTATGATGTCTGAATTAACATCCAAAACACACTGGTTTTCTTCCAGGATTCTCATATCTATTATTGTTAAAACATATAACTTTTAAAACTCAAATGGTTTTCCCAAGCCAATTCTCTAATCACAGACATAAATTTCACTCCATTAAGGAAAGGAAACCAGGCAGTATGACTAAAGTTAGGAATATGATCAAATTTCAAGGGAAGGGAAAAAAAAAAAGATTAGGCATGGAATTTTTTCCATTGCTTTTGCTTGTGAAACATGGTTAAAATAAACCCCTGCTTTCCTGCACACATAAAGTGTGCAGTCCTATAAAGTGAGAGGTTAGATTTAGGTATCGCTCTGATTTGGCAGGGCATTTTGCAGGGAGGCAGTATGTGAGCACCGCCCACTTTTCTTTGGAATGGGGGAAGGGGTCTCGGGACTGGTGAGAGCCAGTAAGACAGGTTCTCCTCCTTTCTGTATCATCATAGGGTGGTTGGAAGTTACTCAGTTGCACTTTCTCCCATGAAATACCTGTTGCATATGTATGAGTCCTCTAAATAATGACGGTCCCCGAGAACTTGTGATAACCAGGCAGGCCTAAAGATAAGGAACAGGGATGTGTGTGTGGGGGGGAATCTAGCTCCACATGCTATGGATGGTAGATTCAGTGGTATTCTTTTGATTGCTACTCCTGAAAATACCTCAGCTCCTCAAGGGTTGCTTTTTAATGTTTATCAAGACTTTTTTTTTTTTTTTAAAGAAGTCTCTTTTCAATCTCTTAGACCTGCTTTCTTGCTATTTTTAAAAACTCAGTCGTGTTCAACTATTTCCTGAAAATGTTAACTCTTCTACTATCTGTATTACTACCTGTATTAAGAACACGAGACAAGATAGTCTCCATGTTCACCTTCACCAACAAGTGCATGTTTCCTTTGAGATTGTCCGTAGGATGCAGGTTCTCGATTTCATAGGAATAGCCACATATATGTTTTAAAAAAATACACAAGGTAATATAAAGTAATTTTTTATGTTTACCTTATAGCTGAAATACATTTATGTAGTTTGATTTTGAAATAGGTCATTATAGTTGGCAGAGAAGGAAACATTTTTTAAAGTTCTTCTAGTGAGTTAAAAAGGAAGACAAGCAAAGTTTATTTTTTAAATGTGCACTATTCTGGAAATGAGAATTATTAGAAATATACCTTTTGGGAAGCAAAGCAGCAACAAGTATTAAAATTTAAAGAAAATGACACCATATCGTACAACTCAGCAGTCTCACACTTGGAGATCTGTATCATATAAAAAATACCACAGATATCACCAAGTGCCTCTCTGTTGTATCACCCTATTTGAATTTTTTGTTTATGACTTAATGGCATTATCTCCTATTCTTCTTGTCATTTGTTCGTTCATTCATTCATTCATTCATTCTCTTCTCCCATCAAAATATGAATTCTATGAAAACAAAGAGTGTGTTTGATTCCCTTATGCCTAGAACTCTAGCATCTAGAATAGTCCCCGGCACAGAGTACGTCCCCATTAAAATCCGTTGTATGAAAAGAATAAAATACCGATAGATCAGGATGTATGTTGAAGTATAGTTATTGAAATATTATTGTAGTGGCAAAAAACTGTAATCAAGAGGATGCCCATTAGTGAGGGACTGGTTGGGAGCCCCATCATGCCTGGCTAAGCTGAATCATGTAAAAGTTAATGGCATGGCTCTAGTATCAGGCTGTCTGAGCTTTAATCCCTATATTCATCTTAAATGTGTAATGAACAGCCTTGGGAAAGGTGTTAAGTTTCTATGGCTTAGTTTTCTTATGCATAAAATGAGGACAACAGCAATACCAATCTTGTAAGGTTTTTGTGAGAATTAAGTAACATAAGCAACTTACATGATAACAGTCCCTGGTACATAGTAAGCACTCAATAAATACGAATTATTCTTATTTCATGAACTATTAAAGAAAGTGAATTAAATGTCACTTAACTTGGAGGAAGTTCCATGATGCACTGTTTAGTGGGCAAAATATGATAGAAAGAAGTATAGGTAATGGATACTATGTTTATAAATCTAACAATAATAATAAAAATCCTATGTATATGTTTAATATGCTTAAAAAAGCATAAAATTACAGAATATATATAGTAGGTATATAAAGCTGGGTGCGGGGAGGGCAGGATTAAGGGGTGGGAAAGAGGAGACAGGAAAGCTGAAAGAAAACAAAATGTCTAAGTGATAAGAAATTCACATTACCAAGGCATTACCAATACCATGATTAAAATTACAGAATATATGTGTATGTGATAAGGTGCTTAAAAAGTGAGTCTCTAAATATGAATGGTGTTTGTCTCAGGGACTCCAGATAATTTCTTCCTTTATGTTTGGATATATTTGAATTTTTGATAACAAGCATGTATTATTGATGTAATCAGAAAAAATTTAGTATAAGGGAAAAAGAAAAAAGCAATATTTCTTTCTTTCTATAACTCTCTATGAAAGGAAGAGAGACAGCGTTTGGTTGGATGTGTCTCTCTTCTCGAGGTTCCAGAGCCTGGGGAGTTGTGGGTACCCAGTTTGGAAGGATCACTTGGCCACGTGGTCTGAGTACAGGATGGATTTAGTTTTCGGGAAATTACATGCCTGCTACCTCAATCTTCTGTTTTGGAAAGGTGAACTCAAATCTGAGGGATTATATGAACGAAAGGTGTGGTAAACACAGGCAAATGGATCACAGAATTCTTGAAAACGGGAGCGAAGGGAATCACAAATGCCCATATCCTCAAATAATTCAGCCATAGCAGGCTCTGTGGACCCCAAATCTAGAAATTTTCTTAAAATTCCACTTTACTAATATCAAAACTTTGTTCAAAAACCCAATTACCTTTGTATCACTTATAAGATAAAGTTGAAATTCTTAAGGCTGGTCTTCCAGAGTATCGATGCCTTTGCTAACTTTCTCTCCTAATATTTCTTTATATGGGCTTTCTGCTTTCATCAATGTGGTCTTCCAGCATCCACTCAAAATCTCTCCTTCCCTCATTCATGCCCTTGTCCCTACTTTTCCCTTTACTCAGCCCTTCAGCTGTGGCTCAAGTCTATCTTCCCTGAAAGAATTTTGAATTATTCTGGTCCCCAGGGACTTCTCTGCCCTGTTCTTCTGCTAAGTATGTCATATAATTACCTTCACTACCCCGCTCACTTAGCACCCAGGGTGTACTTCCTTAAACAGTCATCCAACCTCGTATGTAATTTTTCTCTTCTTCAACCAGGAAACTCCTCATGGATGAGGCTTGTACCTTTTCCTTTCTTGTATTTCCACAGTTCCTAATGCATCGATTTGGGTATAATTGGTGTGTAGTAAATTTTTTGCTGATTGATGGGTGTAATTTATTTGCATGTAAGCTTGTCTCTCTGGATCAAAATGCCCACCCAAACATGGAAAACAACTTTAAGAGCCTTTCAACCTTGGGTATGTGTGTGTGCTCAGGGATAGGAATCAGTTTGTGATAAGAGGGATGAATGAAAAATGGAACTAAACAAGAGACATTTAATTTTTGAAAACTGGAACCTGAAATATTAATAGGGACATTAGTCACTAACCCTTTTATAGCTTTTATTATGAGCTAGTCTGTCCAAATACTTAACATATATTTACTCATTTAATCCTTAAAACCACCCTATGAGGTAGATACACTCTTGTTAGCCCCATTTGACAGAGGATGAAACACAACTGATCTGGTTCCTATGCGTATTGAGTTTCTTTAAACTGTTTAATTGAAATATGAATTTGATGATTTTTGACTTGTAAATTGACCTCTATGGCTACATCTGTACAAAAGACAAAACTCACAGCCTCAAGTACTTTGTAGATGTTATGACTATGATTCTGCTTAAGATGAGGTTTAAAAGAAATGAAGTTGGTTTAAAGAAAAATTAGCAAATATCACCCAAGGAAAGTTGTCTAAGGCGTACATGTTGTGAAGAAACTATTTATGTGTAACCTGAGAATTCTGTCACTGCCTTTTTTTTTGGAGGGGGGGGTTTAAAAGTCAGCATATAATTCCTAAAAGAAATTTAATAGTTACATCTGGTTTCAAGCCAAAGACAGCTTTATTATTACCTCATTCAAATGATCTTGGCTATGTATGATTATGATTTTACCCCCAAAGGCTGAAGATTTGCTATTAACAAGAGATGCTCAAAATAATTTTCTAATAGTCTCCAAAGGGAATTTTAAGGCAAGAGTTCCAAAGATGATGGCAGTATTTTGTTACTCAAGTTCTGGAAAGACCAAACCATTATTCCAAGGTGGGACAGCTATTCAATGGCAGAGACTGATGAAGATCCAGGGCTTTTGACTCTACTCCACTGCATTTTCTGCTGAACTACACTACCACTAAAGGTGTCAGTGACGACTTTTGGGCTAGCCCTGGAGGTAGCGTTGGGAGAGAAAAGAGAGCAGTCCTTTGGGAGTTGACATAAGGATGTGGTGCTCTCCTTTAGGAGCACCAGAGGGGTATCAAAATGGTGAAAACTGAAAAAATTAGTCAATCTGTGTTGTCTATTTAGCTATTGTGTGTGTGTGTGTGTGGGGGGGGTAAAGAGATTGTTGGATTGTTGTTATGTTCCTCACTAAGAAGAAAGAATAATAATTTCTCATGAGCCAATCTTAAGGGTTTGAAGGCCCAGAAGCTCTCATCTAATTTTGTGGATCCATTTAAGTGTTTACTGTATATCAGGAATTATTCTAGGTACTTTCCACATATTACCTCAATTAATTCTCCCAATAGCCCATTGAGATGGCGACTTTTTGTATAGTTTCCTATTGTACAGATGGGGAAGCCAAGTTGCAGAGAGGTCACATAACTTGTTGTAGTTTGCCCAAGATTACATTGCTATAAAGTAGTTGAATTGGGATTCAAATACAGGGAGTTGGGCTTCAAAACCTCAACAATTAACAAAATTTTGTTATTGAAAATTTCAAGCATTCACAAAGGTAGAGAGAATAGTGCAACGAACCTCCCTTTACCATCTCCCAGATACAACAATCATTAACTCATGGCCAATTTTATTCCACCTGTATCTCTACCTACTTCTCAGTCTCCCAGCCCCCTTCCTAGACTATTTTTAAGAAAGGGTAGATGTCCTACCATATCATCCATAAATATTTCAGTAAGTATTGCTAAATAAATAATGGCTTAAGAAACACGCTCTTTTTCATAAGATGGGCATAGTACTGTTGTCTCTTCTTTTTGTGACATTGGCAGCTTTGGAGACCATTGTCTAGATTTGTGATATTCTATTATTTCTTATTAGTTTATTTGCCGGAATACTTTCCCTATACCAACTATTTGATTATCCTGATGTATAGTCTGCATGGGGAAAGCCAGATAGATACTTTATTCCCAACCACCTCTGCCGCTCTTTTTTTTTTTTTAAACTAGTCTCAATGAGTTGGTTTCTTAACATCAGCCAAACTTTGTCACTTCATTTGTTTAAAGTATCATAATGAACTTACGGATGCTTAAATATATTTGTTCTTTATTTCATGCATTTTCTTATCAATGTTTAAATTGTCCCATTTTGGCCAGTGGGAACCTCTTCACATTGGACTTATGAGTCCTTCAACCGTTATCAACAGCTTTCTTATTTTCTGGTATGACAAGATGTTCTAGGCTCATCTTGTGTATTTCTGTCCCTAAATCTAGAATTAGGCATTTTTCCAAGGAACTTTTACGGGAAATGGTACTGTTTAGAGACCATAACCTGGATGTGAGGGGTGCTTATTGCTGCTGGATTAATTGTCGCCCCCCCCTTCCTTCCTCCCTCCTCCTCCTCCCACCTTTCCTCCTTTTCTTTCTTTTTAAAGAGAAACTAAATAATGAGTTCTTACTGACCCTTATTTGTTTTGTCTTTCTATATAAATTTATATATAAGTAATAGTATTTCAGAATAACAATATAAATCATTATTATTAAAGTATGATTATCAAAAACAGTTTATCTTTCACCTTTTCATCTTTAGAGTATATGCCACTAGGGATGTACAGTCAAACTATTGTTTTTTAGCCAATTCTTTTCTGTACAATCTACCAACTTCCTAGGTAGTTAAATTTATTTGTTTCATTTTGCTTTAGAGTTGTAGTGTAGATATCTTAAATTTTATTTAATTTTGTTTTAAGGTCATGTAAAACAATGTGTATTCAGAGAAGTTTGGCCTCCATTGCTGTCTTCCCCTCCTCTGTAAGTAATTTTTAAAAAACTTCACTGCTTATCTTTCTGTTTTTTTATAGCAGCAAGTATACATAGATATTGGTGTCTCCCCCACCTCCACTTTTTTAGAT
This sequence comes from Halichoerus grypus, assembly GCF_964656455.1. Lineage (NCBI taxonomy): Eukaryota > Metazoa > Chordata > Mammalia > Carnivora > Phocidae > Halichoerus > Halichoerus grypus. The sequence goes on from NC_135714.1 coordinate 105,292,984, forward strand.
AAATGTTTGCTTAATATACACATTTTCCTCCACTTTTTTAAAAAAACAATGTTATACCATTTATCTCAGCAGTCACTCCTTAGCAGCATACACACACATAATTCTCATCCCCTTGAAACCTGCAGAGTTTATTCAACCAGTCCCCAGATGATGGCCATTTGATTGTTTCCTGTCTCACTTGAAGGTCTGTCCATATGTTGGTCAAAATCTAAAGACATTTATGTAGGGGGAGAAGTCCCATTCCAGCGAAGGGGTAAAATTAGGTGAAATGTATTCTACAATTTGGGTTAACCTCCTATTTATTATAGTCTCTGTAAGATAAGAGAATCTTTCTGCTCAGTCGTGGGCTTTGGGAAGTAATAGGAGAATCAGAGTCATGTGGTTTTTAACTATCCAGGTGGTTCCTAGTAATGGAGATACAAATTGGTGTAGTTCTCCTATCTTAACTTTTCACATGTAGATGGTAATGTGCTGGAAGCAGCTACTAGCTTCCGGAGATCATATGCTCATATGACACTGACATTACTAACATACTATTCTTGGCTTCCCCCAGTTTTATCTCTACCTATTTATTTATTATCTTTTAAAGAGTAAATTTACCCTTGTGTATGCAAATATCACTCTATGCAAATGCCCGTCTTCTGCTTGGGTATCCATCCATATACCTCCAACCTAAGGCATCTAAAATTAAATGTATCATCTTGGATATCTTGCATACAATGTAAGAACGTGTGCCCTACTCTCAATCCCTATTTTCTTTTTTTTTTTAAAGATTTATTTATTTATTTGTGAGAGAGAGAGAGTGCGTGCACATGGGGGGAAGGGCAGAGGGTGGGAGAGAATCCTCAAGCAGACTCCCCATTGAGCATGGAGCCCAACATGGGGCTTGATCCCAGGTCCTTGAGATCATGACCTGAGCCGAAATCAAGAAGTCAGATGCTTAACCAACTGAGACACCCAGGTGCCTGTTTCTGTCCCTATTTTCAATGATGCACTATTTTCCTAGATTTAAAACCACTGGTGGCATATCTCTATTTACTTAACCTTTGCACTATCTAATTTGACCAAGTCTCCTAGATTAGGTATTAATTTACCTGGGGTCATATGAAAACTTGGACATGACCGTCATATGCAAAAAAGACTCCTTAAGAGAAATCTGTATCAGCAACAGTTTTTCCTTGGCCGCTTCCTGTGGGTCGATGGGTTAGATAAAGATATGAAAGCATACTGGTCAAATGTGACTGTTTGGAAGAAACACTGAATGTGTAGAATAAGGGACTAGGAATAATGATTCAAGAAGCTGGAATAAATGAGCTCCAATTAAACAAAAGACACTGATCAAATGCCCCATGCAGTCTTATTAGGAGAGTGACCCGATGTGAGAGGGGTTGAAACCGTAACCCAGCAGAAACCCTGAAGTGCTAGGTGTGATAGCCAGAAGGAATGAGGTTGACAGTGAAGAACCGTGGCAATCCTCCAGTCCTCGGCAGGCCCTCCTGTAGCAGGATTAGAATTGTCAACGGTGACAGGCTCTGGGAAGCAGAACCAGGTCCAGTAGATGACAAAGGTGTATCATACAGGGTTCCACAGGGAAGCAGTGCCAGTTTGAGTGTGGGCTGAGGTATTTATTATAGGAATTAAACTTTACACAATTGTGGGAGGATCAGGGGAAAGAAAGGTCCAGAAAGGGGAGTTGGAGGATCAGAGGAGTCATTCCTTTAAGAAATGAGTGAAGCACTGACCTAGGTGGGCAAGTCAGAGCTTGCAGGGAGATCTGAGAAGACCAGCCCATGGAACTGCTGAAGCAGGACTGTGAAGGGGGTGCTGGTGGACTGTCCTTGGGAAGCTGTTGCCTCTGGTGAGCTACAGAGGGTCTGTGACTGAGGACCTGGTCTTGGGACACTGTGGGTCAGTGGGACTCACAACTGGGAAGGAAAACTAAATGTGGAGTAGAGGAGAGTGAGTTCAACTGGGACCTTCCAGGCTCCTCTGCATCTCTCTGCCACCACATCGGACTGAAGACTTCACTCTGCCTCTCAAAATCTTGCCCAAGGTCCTCTTCTGGCCACTCTAACCCAGAATCCTAGGGGGAAGGGAATTCTGGGAAGTCCAATGGCCAACCTACCCGTGTTCACTGTGACATGCCCAGCACAAAAAGAGGCAGGATTTTGCTCAATAAAAGGAAGAAATACAGGGGTGATTTTAAGTCTGCCCAAGTGGGAGATAGCTCTAGAGATAGTGAAGGAATGCCCACATGGCAGGGATATTGTAGATGGATCCAAGCTCTGGGCATTTAGTTTGTCCAGAGGTTAAAAAGAACTTCCATATGCTGCCACCAACATATCTACCCACTTACGTCCATCTGAACCTGTGCACCCTACTTTTTGTTCCTTTGTCCCTTTCCATTTTCTGTGAACTGGTAGTTAGATTTAGAGATTGATCTAATTCAGTCAAGGTTATTATTATTTCTTTTTTTTTTTTAAAGATTTTATTTATTTATTTGGCAGAGAGAGAGAGACAGCGAGAGAGGGAACACAAGCAGGGGGAGTGGGAGAGGAGAGGGAGAAGCAGGCTTCCCACAGAGCAGGGAGCCCGATGCGAGGCTCAATCCCAGGACCCTGGGATCGTGACCTGAGCCGAAGGCAGACGCTTAATGACTGAGCCACCCAGGCGCCCTTTATTATTTCTTTTTTAGGAAGAATAATTCCAAAGATCAGACTAGTAACTATTCTATCTTTTTTTGTGACGTCAGTGGCCACTGATGGTCATTCCTTCATCTGGAGAAAGCCAGATCTCTTACCTTCTTTGCTGTTGTCTTTTCTATGAACAGGAACTAAGCCTTCATGATCCTGGCCAGAATGGGTGTGGCCTAGAGACAAAGGATTATGTGCACATGTTCTTATGAGCATGTCTGTCTACGTAAATATGCATCCTCTCATACATATCCTTGTCAAGATGAGTTATTTCTGTGCTGTCGAGAAAGAAGGCCTAGGTGACCGTAATCAGCACCATTGGATGCTAGCCCGAAGAGGAAGAGGAGGATCTGCAGTGAGCGTGTATTGTAAACATTTACCTCCCCATAGACTAAGCACATTATCCCCGTATACTTTATTTTCATACGGAGTTTTTGTACTCTGCCTCCTGGGAGATAAAACCAAATCCTTCCATTTACACTTCCCAGTGTGGCGGGGAGGGGCAGCAGAAAGGGGAGACTGGGGAGCCGCCACAGCCCTGCGAATTAAGGGATCAGGCATTGCTTTCATTGGCCCCAGTACCAGCCCAGCCTGGGGACCTAGGTGAAGCGTCTTTGAAGCTTTCACTTTATGGAAGTCCATAAATACAATTTGGTGCAGATCGTACAGGACCCAACTAGTTTGGAAGTTAAATCACCTATAATGTCTTCACAGAGATTTTCTTCCGCAGAGATGGAACAAACTCTTTTGCTGAGGTAGGGGAGCAGGTATTATAGTGTCTTAAACTGTTTACACTTTGGAACACGTTTTTATTACCTTCACAAGTTAAAAGGTACTATTTTTTTTTTTTTCCTCGTTATTTCCTTTGGTTTTGGCATTATCCCCTGAAAGAAGCCTGGATTTTTCTGCTTTATGGTTTCTCCGAAACAAAACTTCTCAAGGCAGTTAGGGGATTGACATGTGACGTCAATGGGGTTTAAAGGAACTTAGAGGCATCTTGTAGGGGAACAGTGAAAGCCCCCAGAGGAAGGAAAGGTTCTGCTTAGAGATGTCTTAGCACACCAGAAACTCTCCGAACTTTTCATTGTGTTAGTTTGTACTTATGAAATTGTTCATTTTATATGTAAAAATGGTTAAGTGATAGCTACGTCATATGGTTCAACCTCTGTAATTTAAAGATATATTCGGCAACCATCTTTAGCATTAATGGATCCAAGCTCTTACCAGGGTGAAACTAAGAGGGAGTTACATAAAATTCTTACAGACAGATAAAAGAAATGTACTCTACTGGAAAAGAAAATTAGAATATACTGATTTAAATCACAACCTGGGCGCCTGGCTGGCTCAGTCAGAGGAGCATGGGACTCTTGATCTCAGGGTTGTGAGTTCAAGCCCCATGTTGGGTGTAGAGATTACTAAAAAATAAATAAATAAACTTAAAAAGAAATAAGTCACAACCCTAAGATCTCCTAGAACTTAGCCCCTCACTGAGAGTGTTGCAAAGCATACCTGTTTCTTAAGTTTCTTAAGATATTAATTGGAAAACGATTTTGTCCTTTTGTGCATAAATGTGTGTTCCTGTAACTAGGAAGAGAATTAGATTCCATGGAGTACCTTGAAAATGCTGAGGGAAGTAATAAGGTCAAGCCTGGCCCTTTGTCTGGTGGAGGCACCTACCATCCTGAGGCTTGGTAGGGGTCACCATTGAACAGATTTGGATATTTGATTTTATTATTTCATCCAGAGATGATGGGGCAGGAGCATATGAGTCTTACTTTTATAATTTTTAAGGGATGAGGCATTACTTTTTCACAGGCCAATTTATGAATTTACAATGCAAAATCTAACTTTTCGATGAACTGGATGTTTGGGTTAACTGCCAGCGTGTTCACCTTTGAGGATGTGATTTAGAAACACGGTAAATATGGTTTGAGTAAGTTTCAATGGATTGTTTTAAAAGTCTATTTTCTTCCAGCTATGCTACTTTCTGGAATCATTTTTGTCCACTAAAAAGAAATACTTGCCAAGTAGGCAATCTATTTTAATTAGCCCTCAGCGACGTTTGAGAGGGCCACTCTCTTTGATGGACAGTGTCAGCGAAACACTACGACATTTCCTTTTTTCTCTTTTTCTCCCTCCTTTATATTTAAGATATGCTTCCTCTGCTTTTCTCATAGCTTATCATTATTTCATTCCAATACACCTTACATGCTATGATTCTCAAAGCTTCCAGATTTACCAACTGGTACATTCCTGGAGGGAATGAGTTGGGCTTTTAGGAAGCAGGATACACTGAAGGAGGCACGCACTTTGAGGCAGAGAGGCCCCGGGTTCAAACAAATGGTGACACTTTTGACCACAATTTGTGTCTGTGACCTGGGAGAATTGCCTAATTGCTCTGACTTCCATCTCTTAATCTGTAGAAATATGAATAATAATACCTAACTCAAGGGTTTCAAGGGCACGGAGTGAGGTCGATGTGAAAGTACTAGGGGCTGAGTACCTGGTACCAGGTGCTGAATAAAGCTTGACTTCTTTGCCTTGTCTTGCCTTCATGTTTGTATGGCATGGTACCTAATAGGTACTCAGTACACACTGGGTAATCTTCCCTGATGATGTAGAGTGAGATCCCTTAATGTTGGTGGCAAATTATCTGCATATCACATCATAGGATGGCTTGCTTCTGGGAAATCATCTTACTAACCAGCGCCTGTCAATATTTTGTATGTAATAGCTACCCTGAGAGGAAAAAAAAAAAAGGTTATTTATTTTTCTGAGAAAGGCTGTGGTGGTTATATTGTCATTGTTGGCAGGTTTTATGGACATAAAAATTGTAGTAGTCCTTGCTGGGACGCCCTTTGCCTCCTCAGCAGTTGAGTGGCTCAGGCTTGGATCACTAATTCCAACCATCTTGTGTGGATTTTGGTTAGTTAACCTCAGAGGATGGCCCTTTCTCATGTAGCCTCCGTTTGAGGGTTACTTTTATGGCCTTGTTGTACTTTATGCATTGACTTCACCACTCAGTGCTTGCATACTTTTCAATGGTTGGAGCCAATGAAAGCTTTCTGAAATAAATCTGTCTTGGGCAGTATATGGCAATTTCTTTGTGAGTACCAGATGGTTTAAAATCTGATTTAACTTTCCTGTTTCTTGCCTATGGATTCTTTGCCCAAACTTTATAAAGCTGAAAGGTTTTAAATTTTTTAAAAAGCCCCTGTGAAGATAAAAAATACAAGATAATTTGTGCTTGCAATTGCTTTACCAAGGTTTTAGAAGAAATAAAAGCAAAACAAAACAATGAAGAAGTTTCTTTGTTAAAGGTCTGGAAAATACAACTTTTGGATAGATTTTTGGGAGACCTGTTTTGCATTAAAATACCAAATAAAACAAAATGATGGATTGTTTTGGCACCATTTAGGTTGAGCTTATGTGATGAGAACTGTACATAAAAGACAGCCAGCTATTGTCATAGTTGACAGATTTTTGGGTACCGTCTACTTGTTCAGTATAGTAAAATTCCAGGGGTGAGGAACTTTTCCAAAATTCTTATGCCAGGAACGATGCAAACTTCTGCTACACCACAGGCTGACATTATCTTTCCAGTTCCATAGACATCTGTGAGCTGTGGCCTGGCCTGGGATGCCACGTGAGTTCCCGTGACTTTCTGTGCAGTTTACTGTCATTATGGACATGGCTTCATTTTATTTTTTGCAAGTCTGAAAGTTGCCTCAAAGAATGATTGGGTTGGTGCAGAGCTTTTTAGGTGGAGCAGGCAGCTCAGGCAAGGAGAAAATGATGCAGAGCATGTCCTAGGAAAAGCAAGATGATTCGTTTCATTAGGGGAGAGGTTATATCTAGGGGTTTTCTGAGAAATAATGCTAGGAAGGTATTTTGGGGACATATTTGGAAGGCTTGGAGTGCCAGAATAAGGAACTGGTACTTAGTTTCATTAATTTTTTGGCAATGTGGATCGATTTTCATCTGATGAAACACATGTTGGAGAAACTCCGAAGGAGGCCCATGATCTGGAGGAGAGGTGATGGGGTTGGAATCGGGTGGAGGTGATGACAGGAAGCACACTGAGACAGATTGCCTTAATTCTGCCATATTACACTTAATGCACTTGTACTACAATGTGACATACGTCACCAATGGAGCATATTGTAAACCTATTAATAGAAATAACAGAGGCCTGACAGTGAGTCCAAGGTTAAGTAGGGAATAGTTTTTGCTAAACCAATACTCATTGGAGGCCATTAACACCTAGTGACACTTCATTCAGCAATTCGGAGATTTTAACATATAGTCCCTGTTTTTAAGCCTCATTTAATCTTTACAGCAGTTCTGAAAGGTCCCCTCCAGTGTCCTCATTTTGTAGAAACTGAGCAATCAGGAGGGAAAGTACCTTGCTCAGAGTGTAAATGTGGCAGAAAGCAGACCCTGAAACCATGGTTCCAGGGCCCGTCCATTTCCCGCCATTTTTCCTCTTGCCTCGGCTGTACACAGTGACACATTAATTTGCAATGTAATGAATTTGTTTGCTAACGTGGCCTTTTCATCATTTTCATCAAGGGAATGGTAACCCCCCTCCCCCCTCCAGACATCTGTGTTTTCTATTTACGCTTCTAAGGGCAGTATGAGAATTGCCTCATGAATCACTTGCTGGTTGTCATTGGCACCGAGTGAAGGAGAGAATGGAGGCATGTTTGGATTAAACATATTTGAACGCACCCCTATAACACTTCCAACAACAGGTCAGAACCTTTAAGTGCTGAATAAATGTTAGCTGATGAGCGTCTTCCTGGGAATATGAAGGATGCTTAGGAATGTGCCTTAAATGGAACACTGAATGATCCCCTGGTGGCTGGAGATGCACGGTGCTTTTCTAAGTACCTCATTTATGACCAGGCCCGGGGAGACCTTAACTCCTTGAGTTTTATTGTTTGTAATATCTGATATGTTATTTGAAGTAAATTGAAAGCATTCCTTGAAATGCTTCTTTCTAGTCTCTCCCATCTTTTTACTCAAAGTATCACTCTCAGTTTAATTTACAGATTAATTCCTGACTTTCAAGTGAACTCACAGAAACAAGATTTAAGGTTTTTCAATGAGTGGCCTATGGGAAGCACTTGATAAGGACCAGATTTGGATGATGGGATCCTGTACTTCTAGCCTGAGCCTAAGCCAGAGACTGATGCCATCATGGAGGGATTTGGGAGGGAGTGAGTATACTTTTCATGCAGGAGGCATGTTAGCCTTTGTGGTCAGAGGGAGAACTGTGGCAATTTAAAAACACAGCTTCAAATTCATCGAGAAGTGGGGGGTTTGTACCATCCCTCTGAATCCGGACATACTGACAACTGTTTTGAAAAATAGACTGTCAGAAATGATGCTGTGTGATTTCCCAGTCTAGCTGATAGAAGGTCCGATGGTCTGCCATGTTCACTGCCACACTTTCTCAGGGACTCTGAACTGCCAAGCGAGAGCTGACCGCTCTGGGGCCATCGTCCTGGAGAGGTCTTTCATTAGTGTTCTGGTTGACAGTTTTACTGAGTTTAGCCTTCTAGCCATCCCTGCCCAGGTGCTAGACAGGGAAGTGAAGCTTCAGAAAAGCCCAGCCCTAGTTGAATACCAACAAATTGCCTGTGCTGATACTGAATGAAACAGAAGAATCGCCCAGCAGAGCCCTGCCCAGGTGACAGACCCATACAACAATGGTTGGCAGTGGTTGTTCAGAGTCAGTAAGTTTTGAAGTAGTTTGTTATGCAGAAATGGATAAATGGGACAGAATTTGGTGCCAGAAGTGGAAAGAATTGAGAGAATGCCTACTTGCCCAAAGAAGTCTTTGAGAATTAAGTGGTTTAGTAGTTGTATGAATGATATCAGGTGTAAAGGGAAATTTTTCTGCTGTTCTGAAAATACCTGAAAATGTGTGTGTGTGTGTGTGTGTGTGTGTGTGTGTGTGTGGTTGTATAGTAAAGACCAGTCCTAGAGTGAATCATTATACAGCTGATTTCTCTTCCTCGTTCTCTGCCCCCTAGAAAATGATACCCTAAATTCTTGCTACTCATAGTGTGGTCTGAGGACTAGCAGCATTGGTTTTAGTTGGGAGTTTGTTAGAAAAGCAAAATCTCAGTCTTTAGCCCAGATTCTGAATCAGAACCTGTTTTTAACAAGATCCCAGGAGATTTTAATGCACACGTAAGTGGAAGGAACACTGGTTTAAACATTACTGCACACTATTAGCGCCATTGCATCCGTTACTGTCACTACCACTAAAACACGAAGGAGGGCATCACTTTTTGAACCATGTGCTAGTGATATATATGCATTGTTGTATGTAATTTCATTCCTAGAATAACATTGCCACATAGATATTCTCATTCCTATATATACATGAAGAAACTGAGGCTTAGAGACTTCAAGGAATTTGCCCAAAGCCACACAGCTAGGGAGCACCAGTGACAGGAGTGTGGTTCTCCAGGCCTGTTTGCAAAGCCTGCACACGACCTCCCACCCACCAGGATTCAAGTATAGTTTATTTGGAAGGTAGGGGAGTGGGGAAGTTAAGTGGAAGGAAGGAGAATAGGATGAGCCTTATTGAGCCAGTTACCATTCTGGACAATTGGAACTCAATCCCTGGGGACTCTGGAAAATGACTTAGAACATATATCTCAGGGTTATTCCACCTGAGTGATGAGGGAGCTGTGACATCTATACAGTCATGGGCGAAGGGCTGCTTCTGGGGGTGTTAATTCCCCGGTATTTCTGGGAAGCCAAACATGTGAACAAAGTGGACTCCTGTGGTGATGGAAAGCTCTTAGGCAAAGAAAGGCGGGTGCTGTCAGTTGGAAGTCTGGCGTGGCTTAGGGCCCCAGGAGATGGCTAGGGCACGCGCAGTATCTACTGCACTCTACTGGCCTGTATCTCCCAGAAGGATTCCTCAGATATGCACTTTCCTCTTAATTTTTATTTATTGGACCAACTACTGTGGTGGAATTAAAGGAAATGTACACAGAGTCCTTATTTTTAAGGTATTGCCATGTTTTTCAGACCTGAAAAGAAAATCTGAATATTGAAAAAGATGCCATCAAGTCATTTTTACCTTAAGCTTTCATCTCCCTGGGTTCTCTAGCAGGGCTCATCTATACACACCCATACTGTTATATTCTGTTTTTTTAAACTTAATGTATCATTACCACTTTCTAAGTGGCTACCTTGTCTTTAAAAGAACAATTATGCAAGGCTGCAAAACATCCCATGTGTGGCTACCACAATGCATGGAAAATGAGGACTCTATTGCTGCGTATTCAGGCTAAGAAAGGTGTCTTAAGTGGCACGAGTATAAGAATAAATACTTTTTCCAGCATGTGAATGCAACTCGGTCTATTCCACGGTGACTGAGATACTTCCACAGGCTTTATTTCATTCAAGAAATATGTATTGTGTAACTTCTACATGCCCAGCTCTGTGTTGGGGATATTGTAGGATATGGAGATACAGACGGTCTTTGTCTTCCAGGAGACAGGTTTATTTGTGAGGCAACTTGTGAAAAGTTAAGTAGCAGACAAGAAGTTAAATACCATTAGAAGAAATGCAATGTGCTAACGGGTGTTAAACCTGGGCCGTGTTTTAATGAGCTTAGAAGTGTGGGTTATACCAGAGGTCACTGAGTTTGTTATTATCTTAGAATTCTGTAACTCACAGGCAGAAAATTATATTGGTTCTAAAGACACTTGTGAATGGGAAAGATCTTGGACCCTTAAATGCATATTCGACAAGCACCTATTTATTGGAAATGTCAAGAAAGGTATGAAAGTTTCTGGTGCGGTCTGAGGGCCCTGGACTTCCCCGTAGGTTTGCTTTCACAAGGAGTTGGGGTTTGAGCACAGGGCCATCAGACTGCAGAGCCCTGCCCTTGACTCTTGCTCTATGCTACCTGCTGAAAAAAAAAGGTGATAGAATACTAATTGATGCTTTATATAGGGACACGAGGATTGATAAAGAGGTTCTTATAGTATAATGCCCGTTACTACTCAACAACTGATGTTAGCTGATGTAAGCATAAAAGGAACTTATTAAAAAGATACTGGGTAGCTCATAGAATTTCCAGAAAGATTCTGGGCTTTGGGGTCATGTACCCAGGAACAGTGCTCTAAGTCACACTTCTGCACTGCTAACCACACGACTGGCACCCCTGACATGGACCCTGCGACTTGAGCTTCTGCTTTGGCTGCTTCGGGGACCAGGATTCAGCTACCCACAGTCCCCATGCATGCCTTACGCTCCCCGCTGCTCCCCAACACAGCACCAGATGGCCATTCCAAGACTGTGACAGGTGATTCCAATTGGAAGAGCCTATGCTCTGTGCTAGTGAGGGAAGCTTGGGGAGCAAATACCTGGCACGTTAGGCTTCGATGATAAGCGGGGGCATCGGATGCTGGAGACCAGAGAATGACAAATTCCACAACTGCCCTTTTAGTTTTTTTGGTTCCTTCATACTGTTGTTCTCTCTTTTCTGCTAAGCAAAATCTATCCATGGCTCAAGATTCAGTGGACGTCCCACTTCCTCTGTGGAATTTTCTCTGACTCCTCTAGTCTTTGGTTTTATCCCTCTTCTAAATCTCTACATTACTTATAGCCAGAATGAGTTGTGAAAACATTGTATAAAGAAGTTCACTTCATATCATGAGACCTGAACCTCATTGTGCCAATGAACTGTTGTAACTCGAGTACTATTTGGTGGCACTTTTCAATAGTTAATAGAGAAATAATTGGTCTGTAAGGTAGAAATGAGTCTTTATTGCTAGCTTCCTTTCCTTTCACCATCCTACTCCCCTTGTCCCGTCTTTGGTCTTTACCTAATAATCGATGTGATTGTTGCTAATATTTTGTGATATTTTCTGGTCTCCTTAACTAGAAGGAATTCCATTCCCATCTCTAGTAGTTCTTCTGTGATGTCTGTAATATCTGCAAACGGTGCATGCTTATTAATTGTTTGAGAATAAATATGCCTGAAAAATGCAGCATTTTATGGCATTTGGGGATCTTTTGATCCAGTAGGTATTCACTCAATGTAAGAATACCTCATTTGTAGAAACAGTAATAAAATTCCTCCCCTTCCTGTAAAACAATTCCCTTCAAGTAGGGATTAACAATGGAACACTTCATTATAGAACTGAAGATCCTCTTAGGAACGTCAGGTTCACAGCCCTCACAGTAAAGTATCTCCCATACATGTCCACACACAAAAAGTTGACTGCATAATCCTTTAATATGCTTTTTAACAGACTGATTTCAGTGGGAATGAAAAGCAGGTTTTCAGGACTGAGTAGTTTACCCACCAGACTTGTTTGGTAGAGAAACATAACTATTGTAATAATTATTGATATCTATGATAAAAATTATTTGAAAGAATAATATCAGGTTTCTTAACAAAAATGCATGTAATATATGTTTTCTTTCAAAGAAAATAGTATTTAAGTGGGTTTTTTTTGTTTTTTTTTAAGTGATTTGGGGGATGTGAGTATTTCTTTGATCAAATCTCCCTGTGTGCTGCACTTAAATAGTTTCCAAGTAGAAATTTAGATTTACTACTACCAACTTTTTCATTACATTATTTTAAGCATCTCATTGACTCATCTGAAGAAGTAAGGATATATATTAGCCAAATCATTTGTAGATTTAAATTTCATAAGTTCTTTTTGAAAGAACTGGTTTTTTTAATTTGCGATTTCAATTCACTGAAATTTTTCAATTCAATATTAAGAATATTTATTAAACAGACTAGGGGAAACTATTTGCAATTCACATATTTGATAAAAGACTCCTACCCAGACTATAAAAAGAACTTTCAAAACTCCCTAAGAAGAAAACAAACAACCCTTGAAAAATGAACAAAATATTTGAATAGACCTTCACCAAAGATGTACAGATGGCAAAGAAACACATTAAAAGATGCTCAACATTAGTAGTCTCTAGGGAAATATAAATTAAAGCACAGTGGGATGTCACTACATACTTATTGAGATGGTTAAAATAAAGAGAAACAGACAATATCAAGTGTTGGTGAGGATGTGGAGAAACTGGAATTCATAGATGGCTGGTGAGAACGTGAAATGAAATGTCCACTTTGGCAAACAACTGAGCAGTTTTTATGAAGTTACACAGACACTTAACGTATGACTCAGTAATCCCAGTTATTTATCTGAATGAAACAAAAACTTGTGTTCACACAGAAACCTGAATGTGAAGTTTATAGCCACTTCATTCACAATTGCCCCAAGCTAGAAACAACCCAATATCCCTCGACTGGCAAATGGGTAAACACACTGGTATATTCATAAATACCATATTCCTCAGCAATGTGGCAGGAATGAATTGCCACAATAATAATATGGAAGAAACTCAAATATATTATGCTAAGCGAAATAAGCCATACTTAAAAGGCTACAAACTGTGTGATTTCATTTATATGACATGCAAAACCTATATACAGGAACAGAAAGTAGTGGTTTCCAGGGGCTGGGGGTCAGGGGTTGGGCTGACTATATGGGGAGTGGCGAAGTATTTGGGGCAAGGGAGCTGCTCTATACTTTGATGGTGGCTACATGTCTACGCATTTGTTAAAACTCATGGAACTAAAAAGGGAGAAGTTTACATATGTAAATTTACCTTAATACAACAATTTTAAAAAACTAAATTCATCCTAGGACTGAGATAACAGAATACGGAGACGAGTAAGAGGATCAGTCTGGTGGAAGAAGGAAACTGAAGGGACATGGCTAAATAAAAGAGAAGTTAGACCATGATATAGAAAGGTAACACAGTGCGAGAGTAGCATCCAGGAGGCTCCAATAAACTCTAATTGCGTCTCTTTGTGTGTGTGCTTATGTTGGGCGGGAGGACAGGGGGTAGGTGTGGAAGCAGGGAGGGCCTCACAGAAGAAGTGACATTTGATGGACGAAGAAAAGTTCCCCAGTAAGGTGACTGGGGTGAGGACGAGGGAGCAGGTACATCCAGATCACAGTGACTAATGCAAGCAGAGCAAGTGAGGCGTTATCTGGAAGGCAAGTGTGAATTTTTAATAAGGAACCAGTGAAAATTTGTTTAATTTTCATTTTCATTAAAGAAGAGAAACATTATCGGAAACATGCAAGCTGTGTTTTTTCTTCGCTGCAGCTGCTAACCAGGCAGGCTTCCTGGCAGAGAGCAGGTTATCTATCCTGTGACTCTGAGAGCACACCCTATGTTAGCCCCAAGGCGAAGAGATAATAATAGTCTGCGAGCCTGGCAGCCTACACTCTGGAAGAGTTTATGAGGAGGAAGTCCGCAATTACATATTTCTGGGCAAACATGAACCAAGATTGAAACCCAGATTTGAAGAAAAATAACAGGCTGGAATCTTCAGACATATTCTGTAGCTGTTCTGTGGATTGAAAACAGTAGTCAAAGACACTCAGCTGCTGCTAAAAGCGAAGGTAAAATATTGAGCAGACTGTGCCTAAAAGTTGGTAAGAGACCTTTTTTCACACCTGCCCACCGTGAGTGTTCTGTAACACATAGAGCATTGTCCGCATCTGAATGGTGGGAAACTGTTTACATTCATTACAACAAAGCCAAAGCCACAACATAGGGTCCATTGTTCACCTCATAGCAATGACCGAATCTATTTATCTATGTGGTTTAAGCGCTCGCCACTGTGCACTGAAAGGCCTCCTCTTGGCAACATCACCAAGAGCATCTCGATCACGGTTACTACCATCTGAACAATTTGGGTTCTGCACTGTGGTTTTGTGATTTCCATTTTTAAAACTTCTTAGACTGAACCATGACGTGCCCAGTCTAGGTTGGGCATACTTAAAATGAAACTGTTAAGCTAAAATTAACTTGACATCAAGATGGTGCATGTTCATTTTCCTTATATTTATAGCCAACCACAGTCATTATACTGAAGGCATCTAGTCTTTACTGTGCACTCTAGGGAACAGGAGGGGCAGTGGCAGTGACCAAAAAAATAACTAAAAGTTTTTCCAAAGGCAGATGGTTGGAACTACCAAGGAAGCAGTGCCTTCATCTTAGTGAGGTCAGCCCGTGTAAGGTGGGGGGAGGGAGGGGGGGAGGGAAGCACTTTTCATTGCACAGCTGTTTACTCTTCAGTTCTTCTGCAGTTAATCAAGAGTGATGGGACCTTTTCTAAAAATTTTGCTTGCGGGCCCAGAATTTACCTCACATCCCCACAAAGGAAATATATGTAACAAAACTTCCTCTTTGATTTTTTTCACCAAGTAATTTACCTATTGACCTACCCAAGAGGTGGAGGTAAATTCACCCATCATAATGTAGAGAAAAGCATTTTTGACTAGAGTCAAGAAGATCTGAATTTTAGTTTCTGTCTCTAGCCTCTCATTGTGTGGTTTGGGTCTCAATTTCATCTGAAAAGTTCAGAAGATTGAATGAAGATTCTTCGGATTCAGAATTCTGGTATTTCCCAACTTTTCTGAGGGAAGAAAGAAAATTTCCATCATTCTCATTATATGTCAGATAGAACAGCAACTGCAGAGGAAAGAAGAAAACCTATTTACTAACCCCATAAAATCAGTATTTTGTGTTGTTTTTTTTCAACTCCAGAATATCATTTGGAAAATTGCTATGCATTAGGGATAAGATTTCTTGTGAGACAATGTACGTTATCCTTTACTTGGTCTGGCATTTGACTGTGAAATTCTAAGCAATCCATTTTTGGCTGTTTTGTGTTATTCTAGTTCCACTACCATTCATTTGGCTGAGACATGTTAGTTAAGGCAGAGGTGCAAGCTTTTTTGATCATAGGCTGTACTGTATATCATATTTCTTCTTTTATTCAGTTTTTAAAGTAACGGCCTTTAGGTATGTCACAGAGGGTTGCTTAATGGGCAATGTCAAGTACCTGGTCTAAAATGAGAATAAAAGCTTAGTTGTGGTCCCCGATGTTTACTTCTAATGCATTATTAAAATCTTTTAACCATCATCTTTCCGTGAATATTCATGAAATTGTGGTTACTAAGGAAGAAAAACTTATGCTGGCGTAGGTCCCTGTTCTTTTGTGAATAATCACAGATACGGAGAAGAGTCAGGTAAGAAAGAGATCATCAAGGCCTCAGACACAAGAGGAAGGATGAAGCTGAGACTTACGGATTTATAAGGAAACACCACGTTCTGAAGAACATTTTTATATTGTGACACCTTATACATGAAAACTGTTTGTGACAATAACCCCCTATATAATGACTCCTAAAGGATCTTTTAAGATCAAGAGTTGAACTTTTTCTATAAAGAACCAGAGGGCAAATATGCTATGTCTTGTGGGCCTTGTGATTTCTGTCCCAACTATTCAACTCCACTCTTGTAGCATGAAAGCAGCCATAAACAATATGGCAATGGAGGGGTGTTCTGTGTTCTAATTTTTTTTTTTTTTTACACAAAAGTAGGCAGTTGGCTGGATTTGGGGCCATAGTTTTTTGAATCCCGGTCTAGATTATTGTGCTCATCTACATCATTATCAACATGAATAACCAACATTTATTGCAACTCTATTAAGCAATTTATAGTAGAGTTAGGGTTAAAGTTAAGTTAACCCTTAGGTTAAGAAGACAAGGAAGCTTAAGCACGTGAGGCTCACAACTCAGGGCCAGGTCCCCTATCAGAAGCCCAGTTTTTATTTTATTTTATTTTATTTTATTATGTTAGTCATCATACATTAATCATTAGTTTTTGATGTAGTTTTCCATGATTCATTGTTTGCGTATAACACCCAGTGAAGAAGCCCAGTTTTTAAAAGAGGAAACTAATAATATATAGAGATGAAGGTCAAGATAAATTCTCTTTGGATTCTGTAAATGTACTCTTCAGTTCTACCTAAAACTTTTAAGCATCTGCAGGGATTGACTTCTTTTTCTTTACTATGGGCTTTTTCTTTTTGTGCTAGTCTATGACAAAAAAAAAAAAAAAAAAAAATCCTGAAATTAAAATCAAACTCCTGAGAACTTCTGAATACTCAACAACCTTTTGGGGACATTTACTTGGTCCGATAGAATGTTTTAGAAATCCTATGATTTCCAGTGACAAACACATTCTAAGCTAAACCATGACTCTTTTTTAATGATTTATGTATGTTAAATGATTAAATGCTTGTGAAAAGAAGAATATGTTTAAACATTTTTAATTTATTTTATTTATTCTTTTTTGTATTATTATTTTTTTTTCCTCTAGCATCACAGGATTAACCCAACCCAAGGTGAAGTAAGACTAATTTTATCAGATCTATTTTTGGTGTTTCTACTTTCAAGTCTGAACATCCAGTTTCCCCTGGTGATCACAGATGAAATAAAAATCTTATTGTTTTAGAAAATTAAAGAGATAAGTGGACTTGCAGTCCTATTGTAACTGCGTATTTTTATCTTTGTTTTTGACTCCAATTATCCTTCATAATAGAAAGATGAACAGAAGTATCGTTCATGAATTTGATTATTGCTCCACATTTTAGCTTCTAGCAAGGCTCTAATTTTAGAATAGATAGACCCACACATAGGGTAAGATTTTAGGGATGCTGAAACTGTTATGCAATATTATATTTTTTCTTTAGTGTTTGAAAAACTTGCCTGTTTGGCTGAAGACCTATTAAAATACATGTGTTTTGTTTTATTTTTAAACAAAGATTTATTTTTATTTATTTTAGAGAGAGAGAGTGGAGTGAGGGGCAGAGGGAGAGGGAGAGAGAGAATCTCCAGCAGACTCTGCGCTGAGCCCCGAGCCTGACATGGGGTTTGATTTTGAGACCCTGAGATCATGACCTGAGCCGAAATCAAGAGTCAGTTGCTTAACCAACTGAGCCACCCAGGTGCCCCTAAAATACTTGTATTTTACACGGCAAAGAGGTATTATAAGCCATTAACTTATTACAGATTTGCTTGTATCATTGACTATCAGTGATAGGGTCCTAAGTGAATGAAGCCCTAAATAGATACTTAGAAAAAAAAAGATTTATTTATTTATTTATTTACTTGAGAGAAAGTGTGTGTGTGTGCACGTGGCACACACGAGACCATGAGGGGGGAGGGGCAGTGGGAGAGGGAGAGAAGCAGTCTCCCCACTGAGCCCACGTGGAGCCTGATGCAGGCTCTTGATCTCACAATCCTGCAATCATGAGCCAGAGATAATGACCTGAGCTGAAGTCAAGAGTTAGAGGCTTAACTGACTGAGTCACGCAGGCACCCCGTAGCTAGATACTTTTATTTATTTATTTATTTATTTATTTTAAGAGAAGGAAAGAGTGGTGATTTGCTCTGTTTTACTATATCATCTTTTTCCTTTTATTTCAATAACCCTGAAAATACAAGCCTTTTCTGGAACTTGCAGCAAACTCAATATGTGCTCTCTGGAAGATGCTGGTCAATAAAAATAATAATCAACTGCCTCATTTTCTCAAATTCTGTGTTGAGCCCATGTAGTCTTGATGCTGAAGAAACTTCAGCAATGTGAATGGCCGGCTTTATTTGGACTCTTTGGCTAAAAGCTGTGTTGGATAAAAACTGTAATATGAACATAATCAAAAATGATTGGAAAAGTTATGTGAACTTAATTTGACCTTTTGATGTAGTACATGTAAAGATAAAACAATTTTTATAGTAAGAGACTATTCAGTAGTTTCTAGTTCTGATTCACTTTTTTTCTCAGTTCTATATTTTTCTGTACTGAGGAAATTGGTGTGACAACAAAGAGGTACATGTTGAGACTGGTTAACTGGTATACCTTAACATGTGTGTTATGTGTGCAAATTGATATGTCCTCAAGAGAGAATTCTGTCTATGAGGAGTCTTTGTTGGACCACATTAGCTTTCTCCAGAAATCAAGTGAATGTACTCTGGCTAACACTGAGAATGGTCAGCCAAGAAAAAGGATGATTTTTCAAAGAGAAGTAGCTCGGGAATTTGTCTCGTGCCAGTCCTGTGGAAAAGGGTTTATTACAGATTCTGGGTGAGAGACTGTAGAAGGTATCACCAGATTTTTAGGAAGCATTTAAAAAAATTCCAGAAAATTCTTTAGAATAAAGTGATAGGGCTAAAGATTCTCATAGAAAGAGATTCAGAGATACTTTTCTGTTGTTGGGGAGGGTTCCTCCTGGAGCAAAGGGAGAAAACTACCAATATATTGTGGACATTATTAGGAAGCTGTAGCACAGGTATAGCAAAGTTGTTTCATGGAAACTGTGTTGAGAAGGATTCTGGGTATGTTTGGCCTCAGCAAGATGAATTCGTGATGTCTGCTATAGGTATGTGAGGAGAAAGTAATTGTGCATGCAGTAAATTTGCTTAGTTCTGGTTGAGGTATAGTTTTATAGCAAGTTTTTCGGTTCTTGCAGGGGAGGACAAAATTTTTTCTCTATCCTGTTAAGTTTAATGACTAGGGCTTGTGAATTAAACTGACAGGTTAATAGAAGAAAAGATTTATTCTGCATGCTCATTGGAACTTCACAGAAAAGAAGTGGGAACTCAAAGAAGTGGTTAGGTTTGAGAGCTTATATGCCATCAAATAAAGGGCAATAAATTGTGAAGACGTGATAAGACAAAGGCGAAGGGTTTTGGGCTTCTAGAGGTGGTAAATGATGGGAAGGTAAATATATGGGGGAAACTAATGGAAGATAAAGGTTATTGTAGTAAGATTTGTTATACAGACTCAAGGGTGCTATCTCCAGTGACAAAAGCCATCTCTGGTGATTAAGAGCCATTCTCTTCCTGGTATGGGAGAAGGGAAGGAAGATACCTTAACAAAGGCAAATTCATGCTTTGTTTTTAGGAAGAAAGGGGGAGGGCAGAGAGTTTCTCTTGTGTCTGCTGTTTCTTAATTGTCTTCAGCTCAAAATAATCCTTATGACAGAGTGAGATATTTTGGGGTGGCATATTCTGATCCCGTTCAATCTCTAATCTTTGATTTCTTTATCTGTGATGAAGATAACGTTACCTCGGGAACTGGTATGAGAATGAAATGAGATGATGTCTGTGAAAGCACTATGAGAGCTATAAAGCAATCTACAAATGTAAGCGTTGATTCTTATATTTTAGGTTGCATTTTCTTTCTTCAGATTGAAATCTCAGTTCCTTATAAATTTACGATGAAATTGACCCAGTTGGCAAAATGGAATGGAGATGAGAAACACAAAAGCATCTTTCTGTATCTTTCAAAAAATGTACCTTTTACCATCAATAAACAGCCAAGAAAGATAGGAATGGAACTAATTATTTGCAAATATCCCCTGACTCCTTCACTTCCCATCTGAATTTAATTCTAAAGAAAGGGGCCCTGATGGATTCCTGCCTTCAGGTATAATTACCTCGAAATTGACTGACATTTAAAGCACACACGACACTTTTTAGCTTTAATTAGGCTAAATTGGTGGAATTTATTTGACCGGTAGTTTTGGGGATGGTTGGAGGCATGAGAATATATGTAGCATATCATTTCCTGCTGATGCTAGGATTTAGTCCCTATTAGAGAATTCTATATTTAGGATAAAATCACTTAAGAAATGTAGCCCAGTGATTATTATGACCATGAAGTAATCAGTGCAGTCAGTGAGAGAAGCTCTGAGAAAAAAAAAATTGTCACTGACAACAGCGGTAACCAAAAATCCACAGAGGTTTTATTTAAATGATCTTGAAGGTTTTCTTGATTGAAGGATGTTAAAATTTTTTTGTTTTGCTATAACATTTTGTTTTGATATTGATAATGTGGACACCATAAAGAAATGCAATAGGTAAGAAGTGTTTTAGACCAACTCCAAAAAGCGTGGATCAAATATATTCATCTGAGTTGTCTCTTATGATTGCTTTAAATTCATCTGTATTTGTGGCTATTTCTCCTTGTCTGTAATTTTGTTAACTTTTTTTTTTCTAGGTTGGGCCAGCTAATGGTTTGTTGTTTCATTAATTATTTCAAAGAATCTCTTCTTGAATTTATCACTAATACTCTTATTTATTTTATTTTGGTATTCTAATATCATTAAATAATTTTCTTTTTCTTTTTTTAAAGATTTTTTAAAAAGATTTTATTTATTTGAGAGAGTGAGCGAGAGAGAGAGAGAGAGAGAGAGAGAAGGAGAGAGAGAGAACACATGAGCAGGGGTAGAGGGAGAGGGAGAAGCAGGCTCCCCTGCTGAGCATGGAGCCTGATGCAGGGCTCGATCCCAGGACTCTGGGATCATGACCTGAGCTGAAGGCAGACGCTTAACTGACTGAGCCACCCAGGCTCCCATAATTTTATTTTTCTAGTGCATAATATTTTTTCTTCCTTTTTACACTTCCTTAATTTTATTTTGTTGTTCTTTTTCTAAATATTGACTTGAATGCTCAATTAATTTTCATTCTTTCTTATTCAATAATGTGTTTATGATTTTAGATTTAGCTGTAAGAGTTCAGGTTCACCCATATTTTTTTTAAATATATAATGTATTTCATTATTATTTTGCAGATATTTTGAAATTTTAGTTTTGATTTTCTCTTTGATGCAAGTGTTGATTAAAAGTAAATTTCTTAATTTTCATGAGATTGACTTTCTTCCTCTCCTTGTCCTCTCCTCTTCTTCCCTTTTATTTATAGTATAATATCACTGGAGGTCACAGTTCAGATAATATGTGTGGTGTTATTTCTAGTTTCTTTTTGTTTGATTTATGTTCAGAATTTTATAAATATCCCATGAATTCTTGTAAAGCAAGTTGATTATTTTTATTAGGATAGCAAGTTCTGCATATCTATCATGTTCATGCTCATCAACTGTGTAGTTGAAATGCAACATTCTGAATTGTTTTTTGTCTAAATTGATTTTCCATGGACTAATATTGTGATATTAAGTCTCCTATTATTATGTTTTAGTCTACTTTTCTTTGCATTTCCTATAGTGTATGTGTTATGAATTTTAATATAGCCATTTTGTGCATAAAGACCATTATAATCTCATTGTGGATTGTATTATCATAGTTTCCTCTTTGTTTTAACACCTTTGCTTGAATTTAATTTTGCAAATTAATTTTAATATTCCTACTGTGATCAACATTCATGATAGTATTACAAATGTAATACTTATAAATTAGATGAACATAGAAAATTGTAGCTTTTAAATTTTATTATTTTTTATTTTTTTATTGTTGAAGTATAATTGACATACAGCATTATTTTAACTTCAGGTGTACAATGTATTGATCCAACGATTCTATAGATTCCTCAGTGCTCACTATGATAATGTAGTCACCATCTGTCACCATACCGTTATTACAATGTTATTGACTATATTTCCTATGCTGTACTTTTCATCTCAGTGACTTATCTGATGGAAGTTTGTACGTCTCAATTCCCTTTATTTATTTCCCCCCTCCCTCCCCTCTGGGAACAACCAGTTTGTTCCAAGTATTTATGAGTCTGTTTGTTCATTTGTTTTGTTTTTTTAGTTTCCACATGTAAGTGAAATCATATGGTATTTGTCTTTCTCTGTCTGACTTGTTTCACTTTGCCTAATACCCTCTAGTTCCATCCATGTTGTCACACATGGCAAGACCTCATTCATTTTTATGGCTGAATAATGTTCCATGGTGTGTGTGTGTGTGTGTGTGTGTTTGTGTATATCACATCTTCTTTATCTATTCATCTATCAAGGAACACTTGGGTTGCTTTCATATCTTGGCTATTGTAAATTATGCCACAGCAAACATAGGGATGACAATATCTTTTTGCATTAGTTTTTTCATTTTCTTTGAGTAAATACCCAGCAATGGGATTACTGGATCATATGGTATTCTATTTTTAATTTTTTGAGGAGATTCCATACTGTTTTCCACAGTGGCTGCACCAGTTTGCATTCCTGCCAACAATGCACGAGGGTTCCCATTTCTCCACATCCTCGCCAATACCTGTTATTTCTTGTCTTTCTGATACTGGCCATTCTGACTGGTGTGAGGTGATATCTCATTGTGGTTTTGATTTGCACGTCCCTGATAATAAGTGATGTTGAGCCTGTATCTGTTTTCATGTATCTGTTGGCTATCTGTATGTCTTCTTTGGGAAGATGTCTATTCAGGTTGTAGCTTCTTTATTTTTTATATTTGAGCTAATTTTCTTCATAAGCCTTTACTCTGCTAGAGTAAAGGAAGAAAACCAGAACCTCCCAATTAATGGTATCCTAGTTTCCTTAGGGTTACTTATGCTCTTTGGGGTAAATGCTCAGGTTTTTTTTGGATGCCCCTTTCCTCTCCCTGCATCTCCTCGAGGTGGCATTTTGGAATATGATTTGTCACTGTTCTCTGTGTCCTTATTAGTCTCTTTTGCAAGGGTCCATTGAGATGGGACTGATCCTGTCTGGGTTTTAAGGTGTATGGGCATTGGATTGAGTAATATTCATATTCTGTGGTCTCTGCTTTCTCTGACACTGGGTCTCTGTTGATGCAACAGACTGTCTAATTATTCTGGGCCTGTCACTAAGGCAAAAGGGACGTTCCAAGTCCCTCTCATCCCACTACCCCAGGTTCAGGGGCCTAGCCCCCTTCCTCTATCAATCCGTATCGCCTATTTTTTCCCCATCATATTGGTAAGGCACTACACAGTAAGAGGATTTTCCCTAGGGACTTGCAGCCTTCTGCAGGTCTTGCTGGGGGGAAGAGGACCACCAGCCCTGATGTTTTCAGCTTTCCTCCATACTTACTGGAATGTTATTTTTATAGCTTTATCCCTTCTTATGTCCATTTTAGAACTTCTGACTTACCTGAGTTGCTTTGTGCTTTAGAGATAAACCTAAAGCACTGTTTTAGGAAAGTACAATGCAATCTGAACATCTTGTTCCTTTAGTAAGTATATTTACCTCAGTGACCTATATTGTTGATCCATCAGCACATCCTGTTAATTTTATCTTCAACTCCATCTACTTTTTGTCTCCACTACTACCATCCTAATCTAAGCTACCTTCTTTTTGTTTGTTTTGTTTTGGTCTGCAGTAATGCAAGAGCCTCCAAATTTATCTCCCCGATTCCAAACCGCAGAGCAGCCAGGGTGATTATTTCAAAATATGAATGAGATCGTAAGTTTGCAAGACTTGACAAAGGCATCTCACCACACTTGAAATAAAATTCAAACTCTTTCCCCAATTCTACACGGATTGTATTCTCTAGCTCATACCTGCCTCTGTAGCATCATCTCCCACTCCTTTCCTCTTCGCTGACTATACTCTGGCGAAACCACACTGACATTCTTTCTGCTCTGGAACTAGACAAGCTCCTTCCTGCTTACGGCTCTGGGGCTAGTCTCCCCTGTCTGTAGAATGTTCTTTCTCCGTGGCTTCTTAAATCTGGCTTCTTCCTGGTATTACTTCGAATTGTCACATCTTTACAAGAGGCCTTCTCTGACCCTCCAATTTAAATAGTTTTCCAATTGCATTTTATCACAGTCCCTTTTCTTGTGTTCATCACAGTGCACATTGCTACCTGATTACTCTTACTGATATATTTGTTTATCTGTCTCAAGCAGTAATATGTGAGCTGCACACGAGCAGGAACATGTCTGTCAGTTATCACTAATGATGATAACAGTAGCAGTGAAAGAATATAGCATCTATTATTGATTCTTCAAACTAGTCCCGTTCTAAGCCCTTTCCACGTATTAAGCCTTTAATCTTCATTGGTCTCATGAGGCTGAGGCTGTTGTTACCCTCATTTTATAGTTGTAAGAACTGAGGCACAGAGAATTTCAGTGATGTATGCCGGGTCACATGGCTATTAAATGGTAAAGGTGGGATTTGAACCCAAGCAAAGGGGCTTCTGGTGCCACACTGCTATGTGCTAGTCACAGGAGGTACAGATCCAAATAAGGCAGAGACATGCCTCTCAAATTCTCGATAGTTAGGAAGTTTGGGAAAATGAGAGAAATCACAACAAAGCATGATACATTTTCTATTACAGGTATGGGGGGGGTGGCTAGGAAAGCATATCAATGAGGCATCTTATTTATATTATACAAATCTTTTTATATTAAAATATATCAGTAAAACCTGAAATGTCTTCATTAGTATATAGTAGTCCCCTTTTCTGTGGTTTTGCTTTCTGTGGTTTCAGTTACCCCCAGATGACCGGGTCAGAAGCAGATGATCCTCCTTCTGACCTATCATCGGAAAGTCTCGGTCGGTGGAGCATGCAACTCTTGACCTCAGGGTTGCGAGGTCGAGCGCCACACCTCGGTGTAGAGGTTACTTGAAAATAAAACCTAAAAAAAAAGTCAGTAGTAACCTCACGCTACATCAGAACACCCCCTTCGTTCACCTCACTTCATCTTATCACATAGGCATTTTGTCATGTCACATTATCTCAAGAAAGGTGAGTATAGTAAAATAAGATATTTTGAGAGAGAAACCACATTCACATAACTTTTATTGCAGTATATTGTTATAATTTTTCTCTTTTCTTATGAGTTAGTGTTAATCTCTTACTATGCCTAATTTATAAATTAAACTTTATCATAGGTATATATGTATAGGAAAAACAGTGTACATACAGGGTTTTTATTACCTGTGGTTTCAGGCATCCGCTGGGAGTCTTGGAATGTATCCTCCTGCAGATAAGGGGGAACGACGGTATTAGTTGGGCCATCCACCTTTGCTTATATAGGTTATCTGGCATCATGCTTGTAGAAATGTAGAGTTGGGCCGATGAAACATTTTCAATATAAAACATACCATGTAACTGAAATCTGTCAGACTGGATTTTTTTCCTGAAATGATTCTGATATTGGTTGTCTATTCCTTTACTCTGATTAAGAGAGAGATTGTTTCACAGGTGACAGGTGATGTGAGGGAACTAGAAGAAGGCGAACCCAACCATCGAGAGAAAACCATTATTTGCCTACTTCAAAGAAATCACTTGAAGTAATGAGGAATAATTAATGTCAGTGCTTAGGATTATATGAAAGTTTGCTAAGATACCCAGTGCAGTTGTAATAGCCAGAAATGGCCGTTGGATCACAGGTATGCCAACTAGCCATCCCATGCCTCCCTGCATTTAGCAGTAAAATGAGGTTAACTGTACACATCAAGTAATAAATGAGACTACGATTACCACCAATAATGGCTAGTCTACTTTTAGTGCCAGAAGCTAATCTAAGGGCATTGCAGTTTACTTAATCTTCACAGCAAACCTGGTGAAGGAGGTATTATCCCCAGTTTACTGATAAGAAAATTGAGGCCCAGAAAGGTTAAGTAATTTGCCTAATATCTCACCGCTACAAAGCATACATTTGAACTCAACTATAGGGTTGTGTAAATAAAACAAACAAATCATTGCCACTATTGAGTGGCTTCTATGGGCTGGCACTGGGCTAGGCACTTTAATGTGTTGTCTCATTCACTTCTCATAACTCTGTGAAGTAAATGTTGTACTCATACGACAGGTAAATAACCGAGACTCGGGATTATGGAATTTTCCCAAGGTTATATAAGGTCAGGCCTGCCTGACTCCAAAGTCTGTACAAACTAGTAATTCATTAAACTCTTTAAACTGGCAAGCAGTGTACTGTTCTTTCTTCTCCATAATTGCCTCTCCCACTCTTATTCTTCTCCTCTGGTACTTTTGTCATTCTTTGTGCTTTTGTGATACATCGCTCCATAATGTGCATAATATAAAACCTGCTAACATTTTCTGAGCCCAGACAATGTGCTGGGCATGGTGCTAAATTGTTTGCTATTCATTACCTCATTTATTCCTCCCAGCGATCAAATATCACAGGTACCACTATGAGCACCATTTTATATATGAGGCAACTGAAGGTAATAGAGATACTGTAGGCAGCATTTTTCTGAAGCCTCTGGTGATGCAATATTCCTTCGAGAAAATGGAGCACTTTAAAGCCTCGTTGCATTTGCTTGCACTGAGAATAAATGAGCCAGATTAAAAATTCTTTTAGTTTTTGAGCATTAAAAAACATACAATCCTATTTAAAACAAGTCTTTTTTTCCCTCTTGAAGCAGGGTGGTTTGGAGCTGTCTTCTTTACGGTGTGTTTCTTGAAAAGTTGTATTGGACTAATCTGGTTAATTCTGGATGCTTCCTTTTGCCCTTGTCTCTCTGGCTCTCTGCTCCGTTCTCAGGACAGCCACCATTAGCTTGCGTCTACTGAAGGCACCAGTGGAGGGGGGGGCAGGGTGTTGGGTCTCTGGGAAACTCATTTGCATACTTCTTGTTACAAAGGCCGGACCACATCCTGGTTAAGACAATGTGCTGTCTGATAAACAGACTGCATCCCCCAGTGTCTGCCTGGAGCTCGGCCAGCCTGTGGTCCGCCTTTGTCACAAGGTGCTGTTTATTCTGCCTGGAAGTCCAAGGACAGGACAAACCAGCTAAATGAACCTTTATTTCTCCCATTCTCTGGCAGAAATTCCTTGGGTCAAAAATATTTATTAATATTAGATTAAAGGGGAGGCATCAGAATCCTCCAAAGAAGCTTCCCTAACGCTGTGCAAAATCTAGAAAAGGTTTTTATCTTCTTTTCTAGCTATGAATTCTTTGGGGCTTGGGGAAACACGAAAACTTGGAAAATACAGTGTGAGGGCAATATAAAGATCAAGGTTTGCCAAGATTTTGTGTTGATAAATATTTATTTCCACATCTGTTTTCTATGTGTTCCCTTTCTCTTTTTCCTCCTCCCTTCCAACCCAACACACAGACAAAAGGAAGTGGAGGCTTAAACAATTAGCTGGTGACTGCAGGACATGTTTAGGAATCTGGATAATTGACTTCTAATTTCTCCATTCTTTCTACAGTTTGGTAAATTAAAAAACATTTTTGTGATGCACTCTCATTTATGGCAGTTAAGGTAAGAAATTTCTTTGTGCTGTTTTTTTTTTTTTTTAACTTCTTTTTCTTAACTGCCGTCAAAACAATTCAACATTTCCTGCTCTGCTGAAAGTATTTTCAAATGTAAACGTGGTACCTATTTTTAAGATATACTTTAACCACCACTTTTACTGGTGACTGTAATCACTGAAAAGAAAGCACTCAGTGGCACGGGAGGGAGTTGTTTTAATATTTTTAATCAATAATTCCTGTAAACACACTTTGTCTTGAGGGAATAGAGTATACCGCGATTTCCTTTCTGCATTGACAGAGGCCTCCTAAATAGATTACAGCCACTCATCTGTAGCTAATCCCACACGTGTAGTGAAGACTTCCTCCTGGACGCATTCATGGAGGATGGTGCTAGAGATGCTGTGACGGAACAGTTTGAGAACCATGCCAGTCGGCATTTTGAAGGATTACTAACATTTCCAATAAGGCCTCTGAAGAGATTTCTGGCAGCCGAGGAACAATAATATGATAGAGATTGATTATTTTGAGGTTTTGAAGCTAAATACTAGCACATGGTAAATATTGGGGTTTATTGTGAAAATGAAAATTAAACCTCTGTGGAAAACCCTGTGAAGCATACCATGAGGGGGAGAAGTTATCTGAGCAGTATCAGCTTTCCTAGATTAGGAAAGATCCCAAACCTTTAGTGAATGTATTTTCCCCTTCCTTCCTCTTTCTCTTTCTTTCTTTCTTTCTTTCTTTCTTTCTTTCTTTCTTTCTTTCTTTCTTTCTTTCTTCTTTCTTTCTTTCTTTCTTTCTCTTTCTTTCTTTCTTTCTTTCTTTCTTTCTTTCTTTCTTTCTTTCTTTCTTTTAAAAGAAAAACTGTACACTTGATGTGTACAGTTAACCCTTTCTTTCTTTTCTTTCTCTCTTTCTTTCTCTCTCTTTCTTTCTTTCCCCCTCTCTCCCTTTCTTTCTTTTCTTTCTCTCTCCCTCTCTTTCTTTCTTTCTCTCTCTCTCTTCTACCCTCCCCTCCCCTCTTCTCTTCTCTTCTCCTCTTCTTCTCTTTTCTTTTTTCTTTCTTTCATCACACCAGTCCTGAAGATTCAAAGTCAGCAGCAATTAAGAACCTACCAAGGAGGGGGAGCCGACTTCTTTTCCAAAGAAGCAGTTGTAAAAAGAGCAGCCTTGATAAAGGGGGGCTGTGATAGTATTGTGAGGTGTTGAATGGACATGTTTTCCTCTTTATTAGCTGTGTGGCTTTGGGCAAGTCACTTAACCTATCTGAGTCTAGTTTCCTCATCTGTAATAATATCTACCTTGCTGTATTTTGTTATAAGCATTAGATGTTGATAGCCTAACAATAATGTCTGGCAAAATAGTCAGCCCTCAGCAAATAATACTTGTTTCCCTTCCTGTCTCCCTCCCTCATTCTCTTCCTTATTTTGCACTTGCTGTGTTAATAGACACTTGAGATTGAGTATGCCACTCTACTTCTCTGAGCCTCATTTCTAAAATGAGAAGTCAACGTTTCTAGGTTCCTCCTGGTTCTGAAGTAGTATAGTATCATGAAGTATGGAAGGAAATGGTTGTAGTCAACCATCAGGAGTGTTAATCAACAAAACCATGGTTTTTGTATGCTAAGATGTGCAACTGTAAGATGGTGTTAAGACAGTGCCTCCGTTGTCCTGTTCAGAAACATTTCCACATTGAATTTCACACAATCTTGGAGTCTGGCCTTTTTCATACTCTTAGTATGTTTCTGGTATGGTTTTGCTCTGGAGGACCTTTATCATCATGGGGCTAAAGAGATCCCTGAAGGCAAGAAATAGGTTTTTTAATCTCTTTAATCCTGGTGTCCAACAGACTGCCCGGCAGATGGTAGGTTCTCAGTCAGCATTGTGGAATGAATAAATCCAGTTGATATCATTTATTGACCATCTACCCAAGCTAGGGGCCCTGTTAGAGCTTTATTGACATTATTGTTTTTATTATGATATAAATCAAGCACAAATCAAGTAGCAGTTTTCCTCGTATACTTTGGAAAAGTAGATGTAAAAGGTTGTCCACTACTGAAATTTCTTCACTGTGCTTCTCCAGTTCTCTATTTTTCTGTATCCTCTGCCCCAGGCGACTTTGATGAAACGTGTCACACCATGCTTTATGATCTGATATTTAAAAGGACTATAGGCATTACAAAAAATAAATTCAAGGACTAGAGGCATTTAGAATGGGTGTGTCTTATTGGCTATCCAGTCCTACAACCTGATCTCCTCCACAAAGTGTTTTGCTTCCTGCTGGAGTTGTAGCTCAGCTGTTCTTATAGAATCCTATGTACTTTATGTTCTTGGCTTCCTCCAGGAGCCACAGCTATCTCTTGATTACCTGAGGGAGTTCATCCAGCACGGCTTACGGTTATTATCTGGCTCCCTGCCTCTTGGAGATTTGACTGTTCATGAGCATCTCTACCAGAGGGTAGGGAGAGGGAAAGCAAAAAAAAAAAAAAAAGCTGGAACTCAAACCAGTGCATTTTACTACTTGGTTACAGTTCTGGTAAATGACTAGACCAGAAGTGAAGGAAATTGAAGTTGTGGGGTTTCCATCTCCAGTTGGCCCATTTCCCAAATGTTTTGCTGGCCAGTGTGTTTGAGGATAGGAAGTGGCTAGGGTGTGGTTTCAGACCTGGACCTTGACTCTCTCATCAGAAAAGATGGGATAAAGCCTATATGCCATTCCTCTGTTTGAAGAAGCGATGGACCAGACTTATACATATGATTATTGCTGGAACACCGCGTGTAGGGGTTGTCTGCCAACAGTGTGGCTGTGTAAGGTAGAAGGTGGCACGACGGTTACTTGTGGTTGTTTTCATCCCAAGTTCTTTGGCATTCAGGGCATGGGACAAAAGTATATAGTTTTGGTTTGGCATTCTGTGACTATCCAGCTGGGTTATTTTCTTTCCTCCTCTTTTATGGGGTAGTTTAAGGTTTAGATTTTCTTTTTACCACAGAATCTAATTTAGTTGTGGCATTTTTAAAATTATTTTTTTGTATATGTGCCCAGAGCTTTTTAGGTTATTGGTAAACTTTAAAAAAATACCACAGTGCTTGTAAACATATATAATTTAAGAACTAGTCATGACTGAAGCCTATGATATCCTTTGGAAAATTCTTACTTGGAAGCAATTCTAATTAAGTTATTTTCTGGTTTCCTTCTTGCATGCTTTATTAATAATAATGCTATTAGTCAGATAGAATCTTTTTTCCTGTTAAGATTTAATTTTTCCCCATTCTTTTTCTTAGTTATTATAGAATAATCAATTTTATTGTAGTTACCTTTTATGAAAAACATGTTACACTTGTGATAACAAACAACTAACATGACAGAGGTGAGAACAGTTGGATTCTTGAAAGTCAGAGTTTTGCAGATGTTCTTTTATAATACGCTCAATGAAGATGAACTACAGGGAAACCTCATTAAACTACAATTGATTTATTCAAAAGAATTTTACAGTTTAAAGAACATGTTCTTCCCCGAGTTACTAGATACCCTATTTTTTAAAAAACAAAGCTATGGGATAACTCGCTTTGCTATTCAGAACTACTTTGTTTTTCCTGTCATTTGAATTCCAGGTTAGGACAATTTGATTCTTTTAGGTAATAAAGAGATTAATGTCTGAATGAAACACTGGTGGAATATACTGCCTATTTCTAACGGGGTGTTGGGCCCCAGTGAACAAGAGTGGTTAGGCTGTGAAATTTTCGTATTCAGAAGATATGGTGACCGGATTCTTCCTTCTGGAACACGTCAAGGTCTAGTGAAGACAAGGTTGTTCTACTTAGGAAAGATGAGAGGTAGCTCAGTTCTACTTTGTAAGATGCACACGATGAACCTCTTAAATAAATGCACCAGAACCACTGATTGCCTTTTTCCCCTTTTGGCATGGAAATTGATTTGAAGAATTTATTTAATTTATCTGGCATGGGAATTTATGTTAATAAAATAATATTTATTTACCCAATTATTTACCTTGATGTCGATTGATGGCTCAAAAGTGAATTAAGCTTGCAATATTTCTTGGAGCTACTTTATACCATTGCCCCGGAAACTGAGAACTTCTCAAGCCTTTAAGAAAGTTATACTTGATACAACAAAGCAACACACAGCACCAGCATCATCATACTTTCTGAAATTCCTTCCTACAATGACAAAGAATTTTGAAGTAATTTTATTTTGTAGGGACTAAAATTATGTCTAAAACATGTATAGCAACTATTTATGATGTTATTATGGGAATTAATGAAATGCACAGGGACACAAATTATTTACAATGTGTATTTGCTCAGTATTTGTAATATGTAAACCTGGACTCAGTCTTGAGCACATGAGCTTCAGTAACTGCTAGGATGGGTATGTTTGTCCTATTAAAAGACTGTTTTCCCCAAGTATTGCTTCCTTGAAAAGGGACTTTGTTGGTGATTATATGGCTGTTGGATCAGAATGTGAACCATGTTTGATATACTGGGACCACCATTCTTTTTTTTTTTTTTTTAAGATTTTATTTATTTATTTGACAGAGAGAGAGACAGCGAGAGAGGGAACACAAGCAGGGGGAGTGGGAAAGAGAGAAGCAGGCTTCCCGCTGAGCAGGGAGCCCGTCGCGGGGCTCGATCCCAGGACCCTGAGATCACGACCTGAGCCGAAGGCAGTCGCTTAACCAACTGAGCCACCCAGGCACCCCGGCCACCATTCTTTTAAATGCTTCTCTGCCCACGTTTATGTGTATCTATTTTGGGAAAGGAGGTAGTAGTAACAGGTTGTCATAAGTTACAACAGATGTTATCTATTTTCCACAGCAGTTGAGTATTGTTATCTTGGATGAATAGCTGAAGGGAGTTGTAATACATCTAGCCTCTTCTCTTTGATCATCATTCTGCTCATGATGGTTGATACTTGTTATGAGATATCTTCTAAACTGGGGAAAGGCTTAATGACCTTTCATGGTTCTTAATTCAGCTCTTTCTATGTTGCTAAGTGGCCAAGGAGCAACTTTACTGTGTTGTCTAAAATTTTTAATTCTTAAAGTACTGCTAATAATACTAAGTTAGTAGTAAGTGATTTTAGAAAAAAAATACGTTGGGAAAAATGAGTAGAGGTATTTGCAGAGTATTTTCTCCAACTCAAGATTTATGAATCCACATTGCAGGTTCTCAGGGAGTATTAAACAACATTGCATAATAATATGTACCTCCATCTAGTTTGGAACGCTAATGGAAGAAACTGATATTTACTGGGTACTGCTATTCACTAGGTACCTTCAAGGTCCTTGTATATACCAGCGTATTTGATCCCTTGAGGTGGTATTACTAACTCTATTTTAAAGATGAAGTCATTGAGATTTTTAAAGGTTAAACCAAATTTCCCAAGGTCAGTTAAGTAGTAAGTGCAAGCTAATCTTTTACGAAAACCCATGCCTTCTTGACTTTACCACTAGTCTATTTTTCTAGAATTCCTGGGTCTTGGCTGCTAGTAAAATAGATAATATTTGTCCAATAGGTAGTATCCGATTTTGCAGATTCCCCTTGGACACAATTATAAAGCCGCATTCTCCCTAACACAGATATTTGCATACCCATTACCATCTACTTCTCCTCCACCAATCAGTGAACCTAGTCGTAGAATTCTTCCTTCATGTGCTGTATTACATTGATCTTCTCCCGTCTATTGCAAAGGCTAAAATGCTATTCAAGCCCTTAAACCTTATGATTGGAATGGTTAATTGGTCCCTGTTGACTCTGGTCTACTCTGAGAGATGTGGCTAAATTAATATGCCGATCCACCATTTTCATTAAGTCATCTGATGTCTCCCAGTTGCCTGCAGATAAAACTCCTAAGGATGACATTCACCGATTTATATAAACTGTCCTCAGTCTGCCTTTTCTGAATCCCCTACCACTACCCCTCTATCTGGACCTGGATGCAGTGTTGCCAAATGGTCTTCCTATACTTCCACCTGTGCATAATGCTGTTTTTCCAGCCCTTGCATTCTTAACAAACTTGACCAATCTGAGCCCACGGCAGATCCTAGTTCCCTGAAAGCTGCCCCTATTAGCTCTGAGGGGTAGTGATCTTTTCCACTTAGGCCAACCCCTTGCTAAACCAAGTGTTTGGCCACAACCACTTATAGCAAGGCATTATGAAAAGAGAACAGCTTTGAATACTGAGTCTTTTACTTACTGTGTGACCTTAGGTGTTCACTTCATATGTAAGACTCAGTTTCCTTAAATATAAAATGAGTATAGGTGTAACAATCCCCGTTTGACCTACCACGGATGAGCTTCTTTTCTTATGACTCTGCCTTTAGTTGTAAAATAGAGATAATAAGAGTGTAGAGCATAACGTGTGCAAATTTCCTGTGTATTAATTAGGATAAGTTAGGTTATGCTGCAGGAAAAGTCAACCCCAAATTGTTACTGCATTAAACCCAGAAAATTTTATTTCTTTCCCACACTACATGTCCACCTCAGGCTGGCAGAACTCTGTTTCACATTGTTCATATTCAAGGTTGCCAGGGACTTCACTAACTGGAATGACACAGGTCACCGTGGCAGGAGGAAGGGGATGTAGTGAATCTTGTATTGGTTCTTTTTTTTTTTTTTTGAGAGAGAGAGAGAGAGAGAGAGAGAGAGAGATCATGGTGTGGCAAAGGGGCAGAGGAAGAGAGAGAATGAATCTTAAGCCAGGCTCCTCCACCCAGTGCAGAGCCCAATGCAGGGCTTGATCCCATGACCCTGAGATCATGATCTGAGCCTAAATCAAGAGTTGGATGCTTAACCAACTGAGCCACCCAGACACCCCAATTGTGTGCTGGTTCTTAAAGCTTCTATTTGGAAGTGATGCTCATCACTTTGTCTCACATTTCATTAGCCAAAGCGAATCACATGACCACAGCTAACTTCAAAGGGGCAGGGAAGAATGATCCTACCAAATGCTTGGAAGATTATAGCCCAGAAACATCAGAGAAAGGCACTAATGATGGCCATACCATGCTTGTGTCATTGGGCAGTTTTCTGACGGTAGGGTACGTTTCAAGTTTTATCTGGCCTTCTATGGCCTAGGCTCCTTGGAGGCAGAGTGGGGATGTATTCTCTGTCCTCCTTTCCCCACAGCGATCAGCATAGATCCTCAGTAATAATTTACTGAATAGGTGATTAGAATACTACTCCAAGTGGCTTTTCCCCTGATGCTAGGGAGCAACATAGGTTTCAAGTCCCCGGATTTGCTTTGTACTAAGGAAAGTCTTAGGTAGAATTTACATAACACAAAACCAAGGTGAGGTCTTTGAAAAGACCTGCTGTCTTTTTCCCTGAGCCCGTATGGGAATGTGAACTGTGAACTTGGTGACATTAAGAAAAGTGCTCCTTTTAAGCTTCACTTTTCCTTTTCTAAAGGACCAGAGCAAGAGGCTGGGATTAATTTCTGATTAGTCTTAAGCAACAAGATATTAAATGGATCAGGAAGAGGTGAGTTTATCATATCAGACTTGGGCTTGCTCAGCCTCAGGAACACGCCTGAAGTCACCTTTCTAGATCTGCAAGAAGGGCCATAGGAAAGATCTTTGGTGTTGAGAGATGAAATTTTCAGTTGAAAATCACCTGCTGGCTAGTCTAAAGTCATATGATTTGATTTTTCATTTCTAATCATATAAGACATTTATAGTAAAGTTAGTAAATATAGACGGATAAAAAAGAAGAAAAAACACCATAAAAGGGAAAATTACCCAAATGAAAAACATCTTATTTCTCATCTTGAATTAATGTCTTTTAAACAAAACACCATATACTCTTTCATTGCTGTAGTGAATGTTTCTTACAACATTGATCAATTAACATACTGTGTTATAGTTTCTGTCACTACACTGTAAATTTACAGACAG
The DNA here is from genome assembly GCF_964656455.1 of Halichoerus grypus. Classification (NCBI taxonomy): domain Eukaryota; kingdom Metazoa; phylum Chordata; class Mammalia; order Carnivora; family Phocidae; genus Halichoerus; species Halichoerus grypus. Next base: position 105,328,456 of record NC_135714.1, read on the forward strand.
TAAATTTACATCATAAGCTTGGCCTGATGTTTTCAAAGAAATTCCTTTTTATTAAACAAATTTTAAACAATACATAACAACTGTCTTTCTCTGACTTAGAATTACAAATCCCAGATGCAAGCATGGCTTTCTAAAAGTCACGAAAACAATCTTTAAGTAAACAAAACGAAGTGGGTCACAAGTAAGCGGTTCCATGAGTCAATGGCTTGATGTGCAACAGGGATGAGAGAAGCATTACTAAAAATCGAGATGCTCTGGAAGAAATGGGCAAAGGGACTCTTCTGTATTGTGGGGCTCTTGACAGAGTGCCAAAGTTGGAAAGTGAGTCACTCCTGCTGCTGTCAGAGCCATTCCAGGAGCCTATGAAACTGGAGTCCATGTTCCAGGCACCTACTACCTTTGATGCATTTGATCAGGAACCTCAAACAGTAAGTCGGAGTGCTGTCTAGCCAGGGGGCGAATAAGGTGCCAGTGGGGGTACATTCTGATCTGACCCCATTACCCTTTTCTCCCCTTGGTTGCCCTTGGATGAGAATGTCAGTGGGTAAATTATGTGATCTCTCCGGGGGACTGACTCAATTTGGCCATAGCCCTACTCAGGCCGGGCCTCTTCCCTCCTGCTGACCAGTGGGGAGGGTGTGTTGGCTTCAACTCTTCAGTTGATTTTTTTCCTCTTCCCCTCAGTTGATTTTTTTTTTTTTTAAGATTTTATTTATTCATCTGAGAGAGAGCACAAGCAGTGAGAGAGGCAGAGGGAGAGGGAGAAGCAGACTCCCTGCTGAACTGGGAGCCCAACACGGGGCTCGATCTCAGCACCTAGAGATAATGACCTGAGCTGAAGGCAGATGCTTAACCATGTGAGTCACCCAGGCGCCCCTCAGTTGATTTTTTTTTTTTTTTAAGATTTTATTTATTTATTTCACAGAGGGAGAGACAGTGAGAGAGGGAACACAAGCAGGGGGAGTGGGAGAGGGAGAAGCAGGTTTCCCACTGAGCAGGGAGCAAGACACAGGACTCGATCCCAGGACCCTGAGATCATGACCTGAGCCGAAGGCAGACGCTTAACGACTGAGCCACCCAGGCGCCCCCTCAGTTGATCTTTTAAAAAGGACATAACCATGGCTGGTTTGGGGGTATCTAGTCTCACCAAATGGATGTCACAACTTGAGACTGAATAAGTCAGCATAGAAATGAGATAGTAAATGAAATTAAAATGTAAACTAGGGGCCCCTGGATAACGAGACAACTTGTACCCATTTAATGCACTGTATGTTGGTGTCATTATTACTATATTATGATCTTCATTTCATAGGCAAGGTAATTGGGGCAAGCAGAGGGTGAGTCTTGCCCCAAATCACATGAAAATGATGGCTAGGTTTCCTTGTATCTCCATATTACATGTTGAATGATCTATATTTTCTTTCCTATAAATCCAAGCAATACCATTCCCTGCCTTTTCTCCTCCAGCCTTTCCCTCCTCCATGCCTGCTATTTTCACCTCCAAGCACTTGGTTTACCCACAGCACTCTGAATGTGCTGTGGCTATTAGCATCTGGACCCCTTTGGTTTTGCCTTCTCCCTTCTCAATCTCCCTTCTCTCTATTTGCTTAAATTCTATCTGTTTTCTCAAGATAGTCTCTGTTCCCGGTGCTCCTTGAAGCCTTCCCTTGGCTGTCCAGCCCACACAGATCTCTGTTATCCAAAAAGCTGCCTTGGCATCTGTTACATGTGGTACTTCTTTAGTGCTTACCCAGTCCCTAGTAGTGGTAGTTATCTTTGTATAAGTTTATGTGTTAAAGCCCAATCCAGACTGTGAGTTCCTTCAAGGAGGAACAGCAAACTTCTGTGAGTACTGGGACTTTATCTCATACTTTATTATGTACTGTTCCTCCTGTAGAAACATACGTAGCCTACTGTCCATTTTGTAACCTCTCAACAGAATGGCCATGTGATTAACATCATCATTCATATTGACGTGGTCCACGCAGGAAGCAATCAGATGAGATGCTAAATTGAGAACTTGAAGCTTGGGAAATATTTATCCTTGCTTAATTTTATTTAGTGTTTCTTCAATAACTGAAAAGGATTTATAAATTTAATGACATATACCAAGCTTTATAACCCCTGTACTCTTTATTTTGTGCCATGTACTTTTAAGTGTCAGTAAACTGAAATCACAGACCAGAAAACCAAGCAAGATACACTGTTCTATTCCTTGAAGACAGGCTTCTCCCCTGGAGTTGAGCTCCTATTGAATGCTAACACTATGTCCATTTCATCAAAGCCTCCTTCAATCCTTTTTAGAGTCAAAATAAAGATCTGGATAACACCCAACTATCTGCAACTTAATCCTGTTGATTTCAAAACCCTTAGCACAAAAGGAAAATAAGACTGAGTAACTTTAAGGCACATGCATTCTGGGTATGTTTTCTCCAAAGATACAGGGTACTAGGTCTTAAAGGACTTAAGCCTGAAGTTTGTAACTTTGATAATAAAGGATGTTTTGTGTTTCAACGGCATCTGATGTTTAAGGATTAATCTATCTCTAAATCCATCTGCGGGAGACCCAGATGTGTTATATAGAGATGATTTGACTGCCTTTATGGCAGAAGCTGGACTTTTGCCTTAAATGGTACTCTTCAGAGACAAGAATCTTGAGTTTGGCAACATATATTGGTAAAAATAAATGAATAATTTCTAAATCTCCACTTTCCTTCAGTCTGTGAAGACAGTCTTAATATTAGAGAATTGCCAAGCAGGCACATGATTACAAGATGCTGTGAGGATTTGAATGAAGTGATGCAGGGCGGCAAGAGGTAGGAACAGAGCCTGAAGAGACAGGACAGATAGAAGACATTTTTTGGAAGAATACAGAGTTAATTTTTTTTGGCTTTCTTTCTTCAAACATACCAGTCACAGGATAATCATAATCCCAGCAGTTGACATTTACATAATGCTTTACCACTTGCTTTCACAGATTTTATTCCCACTTGATCAGAGGGTGCCTGCTTTGTGCGGAGTACCTAATCTTGAAATAAATCATTTACTATATGAGGATTTAAACAGGTCTTTTGGATAAAAAGTGCATTACATATTTATGAGCACTGACTTCAAGAATCACTTTGAAAGAACTATTGAGGTGGCTCTGTATTAGAGATCTGAACTTAATCCCATTTGATTCATCCTTGGTTTTATTTTTTCCGGAGGTTCCAAATTATGTTTGTAAATGCTTGAGGGCCCATTTCCTCTTACAAGAAGGAAAACATTTAGGTGCAAGTCAGGAACTTAGGAACCTTCTGCCACTCTTCTCAGTATATCGGGAAAACCAGTTTTCTGAAATTAAAATGGCAGTCTGTTTTGTGAGGCAATAATAATGATGATGGTAATGATGATAATAAAATGTAGGGGTTCTAATTCAGGACAGCAGGAGAGAGGAGATTATAGTCTATTAAAACAAAGTCCTTTGATGTCTGCTGTGAGGAGGGATCCCAGAAATGGTTATTATTCACTTTTAAAATGAGTTATTGCTTTGAGTGTCCCTGATTTATTTTTTTATTTAGAGGTTGTTTATAAAGGTTATTGCCATTAAACCAGTTGCTTCCTGTGTAATCAGATCCCGTACATACTGGGAGAAAACAAAAGACAATTGCATGTAACTGAAATTATTTTTTGAGCTCCTGAGAAGAGAAAGAAAAAAATCGAATAGATGTTGTGCACCAATTGCCCCAGTTCAACTCCCATCAACGATTTTGCTTTTTTAAATTAAAAATGAAATTACTAGGGGAAGGCTTTTTTTTTTCCTCTTTAAAAAAACAAAAGGGAGGAAAAACCGAAAGCAGGGGCAGCTTTGTAGGGCTACTGGTGCCTGAGTAGAATTGCTAACTGGTTCTTCTCTCTTTGCTGGGCTGTGTGTATTCACTGTATCACAAGCTTGAAGCCAGACCTCATTTGACTGAGCCAAAAAATGGCCCTTTTGTTGCTGTTTTTTTCCCTAGTGTCATCTCTCATGGTTGCCTGGGCAACCAGTGTGTATCCTTTCAGCATAGGTTACTGGGCCCCAGGAAGGAAGTGCTCCAGCGCTGGCCTGCTATTTTTATAGAACCGTTACATAATACAATCTATTAAAGCTTCCTCTTGGTGTTTTATTGCACAAAGGGGAAATTAAGTTTGATGACTCCTAAATGTTGGATGGAGGATGTCAGGTGACTCGGATTGTTTGGCTCAGGCCACATAGCAACAATATTCCTATATGCAATTCAAGGAGAACCGATATACAATCATGCCCTTGGCAGTGTTTGCCTGCCTGTGGATCGCTGGAGGAAAGTGAGCTCTTAGCTGCTCAAGGGTGCAAGTTTTGTCCAACAGCACAAAGCCCCCTCTCTGGTAGGATGACAGCGGACAAGGAAACACTATTCACAGTTAAGGGCAAAGGGAATTTTAAAGGTGTAGCACATATGCTTTAAATAGGTGAGATGATCACTGGGAAACAGAATTGGATGGAAAGGTAGAGGACCAGGATTCTCTTCCCAGGACCGCCACTGAGGCATTACACGGATGCGGTGCACTCTGCTGTCCCACCATGGTCTGGGTGGCCTCGGGGTAATTCCACAGTGGTCCAAGAAGGGGAGCATCTGGGGAGGGAGGGCAGCAGAGCTAAATGACTTTTTAGTGGAGACCACTAGAGGCCACAGAGTCTTTCTACCTTGCCACACGACTCCAGGGGTTCTCTACTTGCCGTGGGAACCAACAGGGAATGCAAGTTCTTAGTACCTTTGATTCCCACCTTGCTTACCAGTGACAATTCGCTACCGATCCGAATGAAAGAAGGTGCAAGTGTACAATGGGATCAGAAGCTCTGTCCTGGAACAGAAATGAATCCCTTTACCCTCAGGGGAGATGTATGGCCACAAGGGACCTGCGGTTGGGGTTCCCTGCGTTGCAGAGGATCTGAGCTGGCCACTCTCTTCTGTCTCTTCACAATCTCTCTCTGCTATTTTATTTCACGCCCAACACTTCAACTAAACCTGGAGGCCCCCCATTCTCAAATCTGCATCTCCGGCCTGATTTTCTTTGAGGCTCAGCTGTCCTGTATTCCCAGTGCCTGCTGGAGATCTTTCTCTGGTCGTCTGACTTTATCTCCAGCTCGACATGTCCAACAGGAAACACATTGATTTGTTTGCCCAACCCATGACCCTTGCCGACTCCCTGGTTTCCGTGAATAGCCGAATTCAGAGAATGCTAAATGTTGCTGATCATCTGGTCCAATCTTTCCATTTTGTAGATGAAGAAGATGAAGCTGAAGAGGTTAAATGATCCGTTCAAGGTCACCCAGAGAACTGAGACCAGAGGGAGGACCTCTTTATGATGGACCCCACTCCATTCCACTGGGCTTGATGTCTCTAAAAATTTTGAGCTCTCCTCCCTTACCCAGTCTTATCAAACCTTCTTTCTTGATCTCATAATCTAGTCTTTCCTGTTTCCACTCCTGACATAATAATTGAGATCTTACTTGAATCAAAACCATACTATTTTAGTTTCTGGATTGGTTGCTGCCTTCAACTTCTACACTTTGAATCAATATTGCATTTTGCCTCTGAAATAATCTCACAACTCCATCATGTCACTTTATTATGCAAATGATTTTGATTGTTTCTAATATATTAAAGTCTGAATAATCTGGCCCTCCCACCCCCCAACTGGCCTTTCTAGCTTTATCATCCCTCCCAATCAGCGGCCCTCTGTTTGGCAAGGTTTCCTTTACTGGCCATTCCTTCTTGGTAGATCAGAGATTCATGGACTGGTTTCCTTTTTTTAATGCTTTTGCTTCAGATAGGATGATTTCTGATGAAATACTTCCAGTCCTATTCTCTAGGGTTCCCAGAAAATAAAAAATGATATGGATAGAATGGTAAGGAATATCTCGTGCCAACCTTTAGTCACTCATTCAGAGCAGTTCATTGAGTATTTACATGAGCAGCAACGAGAAAGATATGGCCCCTGCTGTGTTGGAGTTTATTAAGTGCAGAAGGCAGGCATTACATAAAAATTACATAGCCATTAAATATATGATTACACAGAGAACTAATTTATCACAAATGTCTTAAGGGCTATGAAACATAAGGGCATGAGAGCAAATAATGGGGAGTGGGGGTGAGGGCGGCAGGAGGATGGGATTTAATACAGACTGGGAATTCAGAGAAGAATTTCCTGAGGAAGTGACATTTACACCAAAACAAGAAAAATAAGATAGGGTTGGAGAAGCAAGGGGAGTAGGTAAGGGAGGAGGAAAGGCCTATCCGGGCGGAGGGAACAGAGTGATGAAAGCCTCCAGAAAGCAGGGGTCTGGAAGTTTGGCAGCAACCGAGAGAAAGCTGTGATGCTGAGTCCTGAGACTGGGGGTAGGGCATGGGGAGCGAGTTCAAGTGTGTATACAAAAAGTTAAAAAAAATGTCCCCTATGACAGCACCCCATCCCTTTGCAGGCTTTACAAGCTATAAGTCAGGTTCTTTTGATTTTAGGGGAACACTTTCATCTGGTAAAATTCCTTCTCAGAGAAGTACACAAATAATTGTGTATCAAAAATAATGTTTACTTTCTTTGTTTTAAAGATGTAATGATTTAGAGGACTGGGGATTGGGTTTGAGCTTTCCTCAAACCACTGGCTTCTGCAGTAAAGTTAAATTTATTATGGTTTCTTATCCTAGGAATTTGACCTTATTTTCCCTGCAGGAAGAAGTTTTGTTTTTGTTTTTTTTTTAATATATGTAAACTCAATCTCAATAAATAGCTGGTTCACTCTGGAATATCAGGCTAAGGGAACTTCTAGTTGTTTAACTTATGTCCATTAAAGTAAGAAAACATGGTCCCTTAGATAAGATGATTAAAACAGTCTTTTATTTCCATAAATTCAGTTGAGTAACAGAAGAAAGCAAAAGATAGATGAAAGGTAGGGGTATAAAACTTGAAGATATAATTTAATGTTCTTTTTCTTAAGAGCTCTGACCTAAAAAAACTACTCTATGTAGAAGGGGAAAATAATAGAGTTGGAATGATGTACGTGACTCTGTTCTATTAATGTAAACAGGAAGGATGGAGAACATTTTTTATTTTTTCTTTCCCTTTGGCAAGTGCCCAGCCCAGCTTCCTATGGGTGGAAATGGGCAATAAATTGTCGGGTATCCAGTGGCCTCTTTCGAGGCCTCTTGGCTACTAGCACTGGCAAGAACATTATTCCCCTTTTCTTCTTATTTTTAGTGTTGATTTTTTTCTTTCTCAGGGTTGAGGGTAAGGCAGGGGCCTGTCATTATCAGGCAGTGAGGTGAACCACAGAGACTGGTTTCCCAAGAATCTGCACCCAACTGCCAACCTGGTGGGTCAGAGTCATCATCTTTACTACCACGGGTGGTTTTCCTGTGAAAGTGAGACTTCCTTTAAATTAACACACACACACACACACACACATACACACACACGAGTGGTGTGCACCCTCCCTGCTTCCCATCTGCTAACTTGAGAAAATCTACCTCTTGTTGTTCTTATTCTCTTCTGCAAATAATCTCCTATGTGCTGAACTGCAAGCAAAGTGTTAAGCAATTTCTGAAGATGAGAAGTCATTACATATTTTCTTGTGTTTTATGGTGATTCACCAAATACTTTCCTGTGGCTTTGACTGAAGGTCAGGATTTCCTCTTCTATTAATGAGCAGGAAAAGTAATCTATAGTTTTAAATAGGCTTTGGAATTCCTGAAAGAGAAATTGTTGCAATACTGGAGGTTTGGGCCAGACTAAGTTATTTGGGGGGCCAAAAGGAGAGAAACAAGGATAACAGTTTCCTAGTTGATGACAAGGATGACAACCTACCTTAATACACTTTAGGTGTAATCAGTATATAGGGAGTTGCTATAAAGAAACACCCAAATTATGGTACAGTTAAAATTCTTTGTTCTCATTAGGAGCAAAAAACTTTGTCTTTGGGGGCACTTCGGCATTTGAAGAAGACATTTTTTCCTTGGACAAATGAAACAGAATCCACCTGTCCATTTCTTTTCAAATGAAAATGCAATGGTCTCTGACTAGCCTAGGAGTGATAAACATGTTTTCCCGTCCAGGTATAAACAAGATCATTTTATATTAAGGGATAGCATATTGTGCTTTTGCCTTCTAGTGGCCAGGAGGATGTTGCTTAATAGGTGTTTGGTGTTATGTTTTAAAATACCATGTTGGGGCACCTGGGTGGCTCAGTCAGTTAGGTGTCCAACTCTTGGTCTCGGCTCAGGTCATGATCTCAGGGTCCTGGGATCAAGCCCCGTATCAGGCTCCATGCTCAGCACGGAGTCTGTTTGGGATTCTCTCTCTCCCTCTGCCCCTCCCCCTGCTCACACACACTCTCTCTCTAAAATAAATAAATAAATATTTAAAAATAAAATAAAATAAAACATTGTCATTTGAGTCCCTCATGCTTTAAAAATGTATGCTTTCTTGTTAGAGAAACCATAAAGTTACATCACTGAGTCCATACGGTGGTTTGGGGAGAAGGTGCTCATACTTGCTATCAGAACACTCAGTTTTATTTCATTTGTGATTGTCTCACTCTTGAGAGTGTGGTAAGAATGACATTATATACTATCTTATCTGGCTACTTCTATTGTATGTGGCTAGTCAGGACAAATGAAAAAAAGAAAATGTTGTAGAGTTTTTGCTTTATTGTCTCTTGGTAACATAAATAATTGCCTGAGATTGAAGACAAATTCCAAGACCAGCAACTAACATTCCAAAGCCTTTTACACTTTTACAAACCTCTTTCTGTTTTACAAATACTATGATTATCAGTCCTTTCGGGCATTAGCCAGCTAAAATGATGCAAGAATTCTAATCACCTTTAATTCCGTTATTAAGAATAAGTCTAAAGCTGTAGAAGTTCAGACCTGGAAGGTACTTTAAAGATCTTGTCCAATTTCTTTTACACAGATAAGGAAATAGAAAGGCGGAGTGCCTCGGAGGTTGTTATGTGGGCGTTATGTGGTTGTTATGTATACCAGGTTGCAGGCTAGCTGTCATATTGAGACCCATGTTGTACTATAATGTCTGCCTTGTGTACAATCACAGAAGCCCGGCATTTAGCCAGGCATTTTATATACATAATGGTTTTGAGAAAACATCAAGTTTAAATTCTTGTACTACTGTGAACCTCTTAAAGCCTCATTTCTCTCATCTGTAAAATGGCAATAATGGTAGTCTGTACCTTTTAGGATTATTATGGAGATTAAATTAGATAATCTGTGTAAGGGATGCCTGGGTGGCTTGCTTGGTTAAGCGTCTGCTTTCGGCTCAGGTCATGATCCCAGGATTCTGGGATCGAGACCCGCATCAGGTTCCTTGCTCAGCGGGGAGCCTGCCTTTCCCTCTTCCTGCCGCTCCCCCTGCTTGTGCTCTCTCTCTGACAAATAAAGAAATAAAATCTTTAAAAAAAAGATAATCTGTATAAAAATAGAACCTATAGTAAGTACTCTATAAATATTAGTTATACTATTATTCTCATTTTCATAAGTCATTTAAAATCTGCCTTCAGCTCAGGTCATGATCCCAGGGTCCTGGAATCGAGCCCCGCCTCAGGCTCCCTGCTCTGTGGGAAGCTTGCTTCTCCCTCTCCCACTCCCCCTGCTTGTGTTCTCTCTCTTGCTGTGTCTCTCTCTGTCAAATAAATAAATAAAATCTTTAAAATTTTTAAACTGTTATGTTATAAATTCTAACTATCAAAGCTCAAAGCCTATTAGAAGTTCACCCCATTCATCTAATATGTTTATTAAATGTCTACCATGTGCAAGACACTGTGCCAGGTCTTTTGAGAAACAAAAGTATGAATACAAAATCCCTGCCCTATAAGGGTCTGTGTGTGTGTGTGGGGGGGGGGTGGTGTGTGGGTACATGTGTATGACAGAATGTAAGCAACATGAGGTGGGGATATGAAATGGTAGAAATAAAGTTTGGTGATATGATATATTATCTTGCTCAGTGTCTGTCTTTTGGGGTACTGGCACATCATTTACTGTTTGACCTTTATGAGTTTTTCTTGAAGCAACTTCACTGAATTTTTACAACTTCCAATGGCTTCTTAAACTCTTGATCTTCTCCTAACAGAGGCTAATTCCACTACGTGCAGGAAGACTGTTAAGACTTTACTCCCCCCCGCCCTCTGTCTGAACAGTCTGCAGATGTTTACATGCACACAGGAACGACATTTCCTAGTGGACATCAGCAATCATAATGTTTCTGCGAACATGATTGCCTGAGGATAAGGACAGATTTTTCTAACTGAAAACTTCTATCAGAATTTTTTCTTAAAGTTTCTGAACCACGAAGTTACAGTGAGCAGAAAGAGTCCTCCACCTGTGGACCCTTAGTTATCCACCAGTATTTCCATCCACTGTAGGGCAGTGATGACTCATTAGGCAAGAGCTCTCCTGTCTCATGTAAATAGATCCTGTGCTCTCACACTTTGCTCTTGGGTACTCTCTGCTGCGCTGTTATCTATCTCTTGTTCTTGCTGATAATATACCTGGGTCTCTTTTGTCTTCAGGAAAGTACCAAGGGGTCTTCACTCCTTTTTATTTATGATGTCATTCTATTAAGAAAGAAAAAAAGGCATCTTTCTCTTTCTCTTTCAAGAGTAAGCTGATGGAATATGTATATACATTTTATAGCCATATTTCCTTACCATCCATCCTCTCTATCCCCAGCCCCTGCAATCTGCCATTTGACAGAAATCATTTATACTAGGGTCATCTTTTGTCTGTACCCAAAGTTTTTGCTTCTGATTTGGACTCCAAAAATATCAATATTTCTGGCCTAACATTAGTCATGGTACAGTTTCTTATTTATTCTCACACGTTACTGACTTCATTCTCTCTTTTAACTGTGAATATCCCTGGAAAGCCTCCACTTTTCTACTTTTGGAAATGCAACCTCTGACTTGGCTTCAGATTATCACCTGTGTCTAGATGATGCATAAATCCACATATGCAGTTCCTACTGTACCAGACATCTGTCCAATGTAGCATACTGTTATCAGAAGCCTCCCTACCTGAATATCTCAAAACCTTAGGTTGCACCAATTACCAGTTTAGTAGGTAAAAAATGATCAAAAACTGTTTTATTCCATTTTTAATGTTTGTTTTTTACAGATTAATTAATTTATTTATTTGAGAGAGAGAAGGGGGAGGGGCAGAGGGAGAGAGAGAGAATCTTAAGCTCTGGGTGTGGAGCCCAACACGGGGCTCGATCTTATGACCCTGAGATCATGACCTGAGCCAAAACCAAGAGTTGGACACTTGACCTACTGAGCCACCCAGGCGCCCCTCAAAAACTATTTTGTATGAGTCAACCTAAAAGTTAAATGCCCACACTGAAGTTATTGCTTTCTCCAGACATTTTTTCCAACTAGCCTTTTATTACCATCAACAGTTCTAGACACTTGGTTGCCGGGTTTGTTAGATTGGGGACACCTGCAGTAATACCATCTTCCACCCATCCCTCCGTCTCTCCTCCATTTCCCTTGCAAGTGGGAAGGCTTATAGTCTTTCTCTGATTTTTTCTTCTTCCTAACCATGTTATCCCTGGAGTGCCATAATGAAGCTTGCATATCCCTTTTTATAACTTGGTTTATGCCCAGGATTCTTAAGTGATATGGGTTTGTTTATTATCCTTTCTTTGGTGGGTCCTTTGTATCTCTTGTTTGAAGTGAAAAATGCTTGTGATTAGAAATAAGGTTCTTTGCTCAATTTTTCAGCATGTATCTATACTCTCCCCTGGGTCTATTATTCTCGTTTAATAAACCACAGTTTAATTTCAGTAAGCTTCGGTTTTCTAATCTGTAAATTGGGACTAATAATATTAGCAGTCTCATAAGGTTGTGGTTGGGATTAATTTAATATGTACAAATCACTTAGAACAGTGCCTGGGACATAGTAAGCCCTTATTATGTTAATTATGTGAAAAAAAATCAGAAGATTCATTATCATGTTGTGATGAGGTTAAATTTCTTTTGTTGTTTTCTATATTTTTGCAAAACCAAAACAATACCACACTCAAAATCCACAACTTTTAAAGGATTCATGTTTAATTCTGGGTCTGAAAGAGCTGTTGGTTAATTCTTACTTGTCTTGATTCAATTTCATCCTCCTTCATTATAGTGCTCTTAAATGATGATTTAAAAAAAAAAAAACAACAACTAAAAAACAGGTACTCTTTAGGAGGTATTTAATATCAAGTCTTCTAATAAAGGGTTCCTATGAAGAAAATCTTTTGGTAAAGGTGATTCTCAAACTTTAGTTTGCTGAAATGGCCCAAGAAATATAGTAAGGGATTTGCACTGCGGTAATGTCTTTGAAGTCTAGTCGCCTGCCTTTAATTTTGCAGTAAGCGCCTAATCTCATTAGATTTCATACACTCAGTGTTTGCACTCGCACAAAAGCTGTCCAAACAAAGCCAAAATGTTGACACCACCGTCCTCTGATGGCATTTAGAATGAATATATTAAACACACTTGCACTAGCATTGCATTAAGCTAAGAAATAAATTTTGAACTTTGAACTCAGCAGGATAAAAAAGCTTTACTTGATAGCCGAGCAATTGTGTTGTGGTCTGGTAGAGGGAATTCATTGTGTTGTTCAGAGAATCCAAACTTGCAAACATTCTCTACATACAGTAGGCATCGCACAACTAAAGAATTAAAGTGAGGAACAGTCCTCAAATCCTGTTGTTAGGGACCTAAATGGAAGGTAAAGTGAGCTGGTGGATTTGCTTTGAAATTCATTGAATAAACTTTGATTAAATTCACTTCAGAGAAGGGCTCATAATGAAAGAATATCTCCAAGTTAGTGTGTGAATTAGAGTGTGTCTTTATTCAATTCACTTTGCTAATTTACAGATTTAGAAATTTCCATTAAAAATGAAGCAGTTTTATCTTTTTATTGAAGATTTGGAAGCTGAAGATTATAAGGAGTATGCAAATGATAAGATTTCTTTGTCCCTTCTTATAAAATAATGATAGCAACAAGGCCGGAATTGAGAACTAACTAAATCTAATGGCAGCAGCCTATAATGGTTTCTAAAGAGATAGTCCCTAAAAGAAATAGATTTCCCCATAAAATATGTATAAATGCTTATAAACCTACATATCTGGAACATGGCCACCAATTAGGAAGTAGATGCCAGCCACCTTCGGTCAAGGTAAAACAGTTATCACAAACTTCACTATATGAAGTTTGTGCATGTGGCTTACTGAGAGTCTCATAGTTCCTCAGTCCAATTGCTTTCACTCTTACTTTGCATATTTATTTTACTTGGAGATTTGCTTTTGGCTTATATTAAGGGATTTTTAAAGAAACTCTTTGAAATGTATTACACTAGCTATATTCAGGATGCCATTGAAGATGCTATGTATTCTATCTTCTATCATCCTTTTTATGAACATCACACAAAGAAAATTCCCTTAGGTCTTCATGTCAGGATTGCTAGTAATTTTTCTGAAGAGCTGGCTTGTTTTTACTTTCTGAGCATTGTGAACTGGTAATTCATTGATCACTTTTTCATCTTTGCTATGGCTTCCAAGAAGATTAGAGCTCTATTTGTTTCCTCGGGCCAGCAATTATAGAGGGCTGCAGGGGATGCCGTCTGTATGTGTTCCTACTCTTGGCTTTGTTATTTGCTTAATTCTTATTTTCCTTTTATTCCAATTCTCTGAAAAATCATTACCTTTTAAACTGCATAATTTAAGGGGAGCCTGGGTGGCTCAGTTGGTTGAGAAACTGCCTTCGGCTCAGGTCATGATCCTGGAGTCCCGGGATGGAGTCCCACATTGGGCTTCCTGCTCAGGGAGGCGTCTGTTTCTCCCTCTGACCCTCCCCCCTCTCATGCTCTCTCTCTCTTTCTCTCATTCTCTTTCTCTCAAGTAAATAAATAAAATCTTTTAAAAAAAAAAGCTTTTAAACTGCATAATTTAAAAAAGCTGTCACAAATCCTTGTGGAAAAGGGTATGTATACATACATTCATACATTCATAGACAGACTCATGTATCATAGATTCACTGTGGCATGAATGGTTACACGGTTTCCAAAACTATGGCAAATTTGAAGCTGGAAATTACAAGGAGATGAATGATGGCTAGAGAAAGGACAGTAAGATTAGCAACTGATAGGACAACTGATAAACTCCACCCTCCTGTCCCCGTAGCCTAAGGGTGATAAAGTGCGGCTGTTCCGCCCATGGTGTTATAAAATGACCTTTACAGTGAGATAAGATTCGATTCCACATACTTTGTCTGACAAGGCAGTCTCTGCTGATTATTGGTTAGGAAGATGTACTTAAAAAAGAATGTCTTTTTGGGCACCTGGGTGGCTCAATCGGTTGAGTGACTGCCTTCGGCTCAGGTCATGATCCACGAGTCCAGCGGGATCGAGTCCCCCTCAGCGCCCCGCTTAGTGGGGAGTCAGCTTCTCCCTCTGACCCTCCCCACTCTTGTGCTCTCTCTCTCTCACTCTCTCTCAAATAAATAAAAAATCTTAAAAAGAAAAAATAACGTCTTTTTAAAAGACTAACCTCCAGTTATTGAGAAAACTAGCAGGAAAAAACCTCTTACTTTTCAGTGAGGCTGAATGAAGGCACCACATGAAAAACATTTATTGCATGACCAGGTGTAAAATTGGTACTTTGCTTCTGAACGAACCATGGCAATAAGCCTTTTCAAGAAGATGGTCTGTTGGGCTGCATCATGTGAACTGACCTGCCATCCATGACAACTTAGGCTCATCGAGGGTGAGAATATGAGGACGACTCATCGACCATGAAGGCGGGGGGGGGGGGGGGGGGTGTTAGTTCCCAAGGGCTGAGTGGGAATTCGACTCAATATAAATTAGAGAATAGCAAGCTAATGTCCCTTTCTTTGACTCAACTACCTTTTCTTTTCATAAGGTGCTGGAAGGTCCTTAGCTCCCTGGGCTGCAGGAGGAGGGGTGCATTTTGCAGTGAGAGACGAAAATACTTGATTCTCACTTGCCAATGAACAAAGGCAATAGAGATTATTACCTAAG
Organism: Halichoerus grypus; assembly: GCF_964656455.1. Classification (NCBI taxonomy): domain Eukaryota; kingdom Metazoa; phylum Chordata; class Mammalia; order Carnivora; family Phocidae; genus Halichoerus; species Halichoerus grypus. Next base: position 105,343,543 of record NC_135714.1, read on the forward strand.
CTAGCATGGCATAGTGCTTAAAGGTTGGACTTGGGAGCAGAATTCCTGGGTTTAAATCTTGGCTGCTCTATTTACTGGCTGTGTGGTCTTAGACAAGTTACTTAACTTCTCTGTGTCTTAATTTCACCAGCTTCAAAATGGGAACAGTAATATCCCATACCACAAAGGTTGTTGTGAGAATTACTATAAGGAAAGTGCTTAAAACAGTGCCTGACTATATTAAATATATGTTGTCAAAGTGGTAAATATTCAATATTAAATATTAGCATTGATTAATTATTAAATAATATTAACCATTACCAGTGAAATTAGAAGAAAAGAGAAACTTATTTAACTTCTAAGGTAATATAAATTACCCCTTTTCCTACATTACATTAAAATTTCTCTTCACGTTATAGTACATTTGCAAATTTGTGAATATTCTTATTCTATTCCATTCACATGCCTCTGAAAACCTTGAAAGGCATGTGCAGAAATAGTCTTGGCAATAAAAGTTGTTGGGGTCAATTAAGAATAATCCTATATACCAAACCTTATCTAACATTTTAAAAAGCTTATTTTAAGTGTGGTTTTAATCTCAATTTAAAAGTAACATAACCAGATTACAAAAAATTTTCTATTCCTTATTTAGTTCAACCACATGAACAAAACCACCATTACAGAATAAACTCTGTGGTGTGCTTCCATCCGGTCTCTTTGTATATGGACATGGATGGGTATGTGTATGTGTTAATAATAATGATTCTCAAACTATTTGTTTTGCTGCCATACTTCATGGATGTTTACTTAAACATGCTGAAAATATTCCTATAAGCATTTCCTAGCATGTTGACTGTATTCTCTCTCTTCACTGAAATGTAAATAAAATCATTTGCAAATGTGAACATCTTAATAGATTGCTTGTAACTCAGTATCAATACTTTAGCTCATGGGGCGCCTGGGTGGCTCAGTGGATTAAGCGTCTGCCTTCGGCTCAGGTCATGATCCCAGGGTCCTGGGATGGAGCCGAACCCGGTGTCAGGCCCCCTGCTCAGCAGGGAGTCTGCTTCTCCCTCTCCTCCTGCTCCTGCTGTTTCTCTCACTCTCTCACACTCTCTCTTTAAAAAACAAAAACAAAAACAAAAACAAAAACAAACAAACAAAAAAACTTTAGCTCATTACTAGTTCAATGGGTGTAGTCCTGAACTCTACCTCTGAAACTAATAAAATAATATATGTTAAATAATTGAATTTAAATAAAAAAGAAAATAAATAAAAATAAATCCCTAATGCAAAAAAAAAAAAAAAAAAAAAGAAAAAGGAAAAGAAAAATTTCTTCCTTCCCTTCACTATCAAGCAATAAAAAGACATGGAGGCATCTTACATGCATGTTACTAAGTGAAAGAAGCCAATCTGAAAAGGCTACATACTACATGTTGCCAACTATAGGACATTCTGGGAAAGGCAAAACTATGGAGACAGTTAGATCAGTGGCTGCCAGGGTTTGGGGGCAGGGAGGAATAAATAGGTGGAGAACAGAGGATTTTTAGGGCAGAGAAACTCTTCTGTATGACACTATAATAATAATGGATATATGTTATTCTAGATTTATCCAAACCCACAGAATGTCCAAGTGTGAGCCCTAATGTAAGTTATGGACTTTGGCTGATGATGTGTCGGTGTAAGTTCATTGACTGTAACAGGGGTATCATTCGTGTGCAGATACTGGTAATGGGGCAATCATGCCAGTGTAGGGGCAAAGGGTGCATTGGAACTCTTTGTACCTTCTGCTCAATTTTGCTGTGAGCTTAACTGATTTAAAAAATAAGATCTATTCAAAAAGTTAAAAAAAAAAGTAATGCCTAAGGGGCAAGTTTGTATTGTGCCTTTCCACTTAATGGTATTTATAAGCATTTTCCATGTAATTATGAATTTAGAAATTGTTATTATGAAAATATTTCAAACAGAACACACATACACATATACACACACAAAAGAGGAAAATGTAATGAACCCTACATACTCCTCACCCAGATTAAGCAATTATCCACATGTTGTCACCCTTGCTTCATCTCTCTCTTTTTTCTTTCTTTTCTGGAAGCATTTTAAAGCAAATCCCACATTGTGACATTCTGCCATTTCACCCCTAAACATTTCAGCATGGGTCTCTAAAATAAGTAATTTTTCACATGACCACTATACCTTTATCACAATTAACAAAATGAACATCTAACTTGGGACATATTCAAATTTCCCCCAAAGACCCAGATCATCTTAAATTGGTTTGTTTGCCTCAGGATCCAACAAGATGCACACATTGCATAGGATTGTGTGTCTCTTAAATCTTTTTAATCTAAAACTGTGTCATCCAACATGGTAGCCACTAGCCGCAAGAGACTTTTAAAATTTAAGTTAATTAAAGTTAAGTGAGATTAAGAAATTCAGATCATAAGTCACGCTAGCCATGTTCCAAGTGCTCAACAGTTCCACATGTATAATGAGCCCATGTTGGACAGTGCAGATACAGAACATTTCCATCATTGCAGAAACTTCTATTAGAGAGCAGCCTCTAGAGTGTTAACATCTTCCCTGCTTGCTCCCAAGTCACTGAATTAGTGAAGAAACTAGGTCGATTGTCTGTAATTCTGTATTGCTTACTTATGCACAATTTAACTTGTTCTTCCCAACCTGGTATTTCCTATAAATTGGAAGTTTTATCTAAAAGCTTGATTAGATTCCAGTTCAACTATATGTGTATATATTTGACAGGAATACTTCATAGATGGTGCTGTGTACTTCAAGAATCATTTCAGTAATCGTGATTTCTATGATTTTTATTTCATTGAGTGTATAGATAATATTATATTTAAATTGTCTTTTATTCTTGGATATCATTTCTTCTTTTTTTAAACTTTATATATAGTACTATCTTGAATATTTCTGTGGATAGAGATTTTTCCATATTTTCTATATTTAATTTCTATATTTCTGTATCCTAAGGTATTTCTTTAGGATAAGTGACCTAAAAAGAAAATTCTATATTAAAGCTAACAGCAGTTTTATGGCTCTCAATACATATTATTTAGTTATTTTTCAAAGGGATTATGTCAGCTGATGCTGCCCCTACTAATATGTGGGTACTAGTTTCACCACATCTTCACCAGCATTGAGTATTATCATGAAGAGGATCATTTTTTTTTTTTTAAATTTAGTAGTGCCCTGGAATTTGAATACATTTTTCTCTAGTCCTTTCTTATTCCCTCATGTCTTGGACATACTCACACCAATGAGGCCCTTCTTCCATTAGGGTACAGTTTTCAACATCTTAGGCACGAAGGAAGGATGCACCAGGAGGCTTTGCCCTGGGCCCTTCCTGCCTAGATTCTTTGGGCTAATAATCCCTTTTCTCTCTTTATGATTCATTCTGAGCAGGCTTAGTGGTTAATCTTCTATTTCCAGTTTTATGCTCTGTTCCTCCCCCTTGCCTAGATCTGAAACATCCTTTCCTTCAACAATTCAAATGTCTTGGCTATTCATTTTCCCCTTTGGTTCAGAAAGCTTTAGTTGTCAATTCTATTCCCTTGTCAGCAACAATTTTTATTCTTACTGGCTTAGTCAGGCTGTCTGCCCTGGCTTTCTTTATAAGTGTTTTTGTGTAGAATCTTTGCCTCCTAGGAAGCCCACTGTAGCATAACATAATGAAGTGACAATATATGAGGTGCCAGGGCTTTACAAGCAGTTAGGGACTGGTCGGAAGATTTATAAGCAAGAGGTGAAATCAAAGAGAACCAACCGCTCTAGTTCTCTGCAAATAAAATAAATAAATAAATAAATAAATTAATGTGGTTCAAATTGTTGTTTAACAGATATTTGAAAAGAAGTACATGAAAACTTACATATTAAGAAATCCTGAAATACAATTGCACATTCACTAACAGAAGTCCATCTGCGCCTTATGTTTCCTTTTCCAGTCTCCATATTTGCGTGCGTCCTGTAACCTTGTCCTTCAGCATTTGCTTTCCACCCTACTGACCTCTGGCCCTACTTTGATTCTTCATTGCTCCCTCTTACATTTTCAGTAAAAATAAAACAAGTGTGACTGAGGTCAGAATCTGGCTCTTCATACAAATCTACACATGCTAGATGCTAACTAGTACAGAAAATGCATATCATGGGAAAGTTAAAATTACAATGAGAAACTTAACTTTGGAATTTCCTGTCTGATCTGTCTTTCCAGTTACTGTTTTAATTTGATGTCCTTATTTGGCTTTAAACGAAAAGTTAGAGCTGAGGTAGAAAAGAACAAATCAACAAACAAACAAAAATACCTACGTGCAACTTATTATAGCTGTGATGAAGTCAGACCACACAACAGCACATAACTCTCAGATGGTTGTACTGAGTGTTTACAGAATCTTATAACATCAACCAGACTATATGACTGAATACTTACAAGGATGGTGCTGCATAAATACAAAGTGCTGTTTGGATTCCTGAATGCTGTATCATAGCTCCGAATCTTATTTTCTATTTTTTCAGGAGCTCAGAAATAAGCATATGGGAAGTTATATATAAATATAAATATTTATATTTATAAATATATATAAATTTAATGTTCAGCCAAATTGGTACTCTATACACAGAACTCTCTGAAGAAAATATCAGTCTAAGAAAATATCCCCACCCCACCACACCCCAAATAAGCTGAAAGGCATTGAACATCTCATACTAGGTTAGAAAAAGATTGTATATGAACTGTTTCCTTAAAGGCATCATCTGGCACAAACTTATTAATTGTAAATATGTGCAGTCAGGGTTATCAGAAGATGTGCAACTCTTGTATACTATTCTTGAATTCATCCTTTTCTATTTTTGATGATGAGATCTTAGAGTAATGAACTCTTTCTCTTCAGACATGACACTAAAATTTTGAGAACTTTTCCTCTTTTCTTTCAGAAGATTCTGAGAGCCAAGTTTTGATTGTTGGGTGAGGGAATCAGGGTCCATGGCTTTCGAACTTGTAATTGTGTTTAGTCTTTGGGCCTGTTATTGGCATAACTTCCAGGGCTATTACTGCTATAAAGCTATTTTCAAGATGGTGATGCAGCAGGCTCCTTTTACCTTTCTTTTCCAAAAACTTCTAAAGAGGAAAGATCTGTTGCGAAGTACCAGCAAGCCTGACTGTGGAGAAAGATGTGGGTCGTCGTTCTAGTATTCATCTTTGCAGATGTTTCTGGCTCTGGGGGATTTGTTCATAGTCACTAACTTTATTAGGGATTTACTGGAAAATCAAAATCCCACTTTTCTAATGTATAAGTGGAGACACATCTGACCTTGGGGTAAGGTCTTGCCTCATACTAGGTTAGGATTGGGCCAGAGCCAACACATTTGGGTCTCTTTAGGGGAAATTTCTGTTAACCCATAATAGCCTAAAGAGTATCCTTTTCACCATGGACATTCTATATAAAGAAGTAGGAAAAATCCTCTAAAAGCAGAAGTACCTTTTATTTTTTTTTAATTTTTTTATTTTTTTAGCAGAAGTACCTTTTAGTTAGTGTTGAGGATGTTGACACTTTCTTACTATGAATCAATCTATTTTTTCCAAATGTTGAACTGGGAAAATATCCTCCTATTAAAATGCTGCCTCACCAATAGCACATGTCCAGTTGAGCACTGACACTGCCCTATTGAGAGCCGATTGGATGATCAAGGGCCAGGGGCGAGTGGGGCAGTCCGGTGAGAGCAGCAGCTAAGGCTCAGGGCTGTAGGGCCACCAATGCCATGGAGCCTTCTCCGTGGGAAGTCCCAAAGACTCATCTGGACATGGGCTCAAATCTTCCCACTTGGAAGTACAACTCTTGATCCAGAAGAGTTAGGGGATTATTTATCCATTATTTTACCTCTACCCACCAGCTTTGTTGGGGTATAGATGACAAATAAAATTGTAAGATAGTTGAAGTGTACAACGTGAAGCTTTGATGTATGTACACATTGTGAAAGGAGTCCCCCCCACTGTTGAGTTGATGAACACATTCACCACCTCACATATTTACCTCCCTCCGCCTTTTTTGTTTTTGTGAAAACATTTAAGTTCTTAGCAAATTTTAGTTATACAATACAGTGTTATCAACTATAGTCACCATATTCTATATTAGATCCGCAGGCCTTATTGCAAAATTGAAAATTTGTGCCCTTTTCTAATCTCTTGCTATTTCCCTCACCCTCCAGCCCCTGGTAACCACTTTTCTACTCTCTGTTTCTATGAGGTTTTTTGTTTTTGTTGTTGTTGTTTATTTCTAAGATTCCACATGTAAATGATACCATGCAGTATTTTCTTTCTCTGTCTGCCTTATTTCACTTACAATGGCCTCCAGGTTCATCCATGTTGTTGAATTTCCTTCTTTTTTTCTTTTTTAAAGATTTTATTTATTTATTTTAGAGAGAGAGAGAGAAGGAGAGAGAGAGGAAGAGAGAGCAAGCTGGGGGGAGGAGCAGAGAGAGAGGGACTGAGTGCAGAGCCCCAACGCGGGGCTCGATTTCATGACCCTGAGATCATGACCTGAGCTGAAACCAAGAGTCAGACGCTTAACCGACTGAGTCACCCAGGCACCCTGAATTTCCTTCTTTTTAAAGACTGAATAATATTCATTGTGTGTGTGTATGTGTGTGTGTATAAATATAAATTACATTCTCTTGGTCCAGTTCATCTCTTAATGGACATTTAGGTTCTTTCCATACCTTGGCTATTGTGAATAATGCTGCAATAAACATGGGAGTACAGATGTTTGTTTGAGATAATAGTTTCATTTCCTTTGGAAATACTCAGAAGTGGGATTTCTGGATCACGTGGTAGCTCTATTTTTAATTTCTTGAGGAGCCTTCATACTGTTTTCCATAGATGTTATATTCGTTTGCATTCCCACCAACAGTGCACAAGGGTTTTCCTTTCTCCACATCTCGCCAATATTTGTTATCTCTTGCTGTTAGCGGTGAGTCCTGTTCCCCGGCCTTGGTTCTTGAGTTTGGCTAAGAAAGAATTCAGAACCGAACTCTTAAGCAAGCAAGCGTTTAATAGTGGCCCAAGCGAAAATACAGCCCCAGGGTGGGAGAGCGGGCAGGTGTAGAGGTGGCAACTACACGGGGGTCAGGGTTGTCTTTGCATGTTTGTGTAGGTTATGGGTCATAGCTGAGGCAGACTCTCAGCTTGCTTGCAATCTAAGTAGGAGGAGTTTTTGGCCCTATATGGTCCTTGTTGGAACTGTCAAGGCAACTTTGCCCCACATTGGGTGGGGGAGGGCTCAAAACCACAATGTAAATGTGTTATAATGAAGCTAGAGCTTATTGTAGGGCAACGGGTATAAGGGAGAACACATGCATATCCCCCAAGGTCTTTCCCAGCTGTGTAGAACTCGGTTTCCACCTTTTTCATTGGTGGGAAAGCACCTGTTCCCTGCTCATATCTAGCTAACTGCCTACTCTACTATTATCTTAGGGGCTAATTGTTAAACAGGTCCCTTTTGGGATCCACAAGCTAGAGCACCTAGAGGATATTTAGATTCTATATCTTGGCTATGGCTTTATCAGCCTCAAACTCAGGCATGCAAAAAAGAAAAAAGAAAAAAGAAAAAAAAAAGGAAAGAAAGAAGGAAGGGAAGAAGGCATGCAAAAAAGAAAAAAGAAAAAAAAAGGAAAGAAGGAAGGAAGAGAAGAAAGAAAAGTAATATTAGTTTTCTGTAACTCAACCTAGATTCTTTTGGGATTTTACGCTGATTGGTAGATCTGGTTTATTTCTGGTAAACTGTCAATTCAGTGATATTCAAACATTCCAGGGGTAAACACAGTTCAGGTTTCCTCCTGTCTATCTTTACTCTTGTGTTGAATCCTGGGGGCCTGGGAGGGCTTACGGCTAGGCCGTGACACTGGTGAGGAGCAGACTTCCAGTCTATAGCCTTCCTTGTTGGCACTTGCTGACTTCTACTGCGCTCCTTTCCATTTTTGTTCATGACTCTACTGCCATGGTGCCCACTCATCAGGCCTTCCTAAGTTACTCTGTATCCCTCTTTTGTGCACCACCAGGTTCGGGTCCCCCACGCCTCCTCAGGCACTCACCTCTGGTAGCACTTGGACTTCAGCATGCTGTTGGAGTAGATCCTTCTACTACCCTCCCCCAACTAGACAGGCCCTGCTGCCTTTCTCTGGTGCTGGCAGGCTTCCTTATGAACTTTTTTTCTTCTGGCTCCCCTGGGGAGTTAGGCACATATTTCCTCTTTCTTTAGACCCCCGCAAACTTGTCTGGGTTTTCCACTGCCCCTCGTCTCCTGGGGACACAGCACAGGGTGGGATGAAGTGATATTTTCTGACTTAGAGACTCACTAGTGCTACTCACTCAGTGGCTCGGGCCAAAATTATTTGGTTCACCCTTGAATCCTCTCCTACATTTCAAATCAGTTGCACCGACCACTCCTGCTCTCTTTATAAATTATATAGTTTTTTTAAAAAAGATTTTATTTATTTATTTGACAGAGAGAGAGATAGTGAGAGTAGAAACACAAGCAGGTGGAGTGGGAGAGGCAGAAGCAGGCTTCCCGCGGAGCAGGGAGCCAGATGCCGGGCTCATCCCAGGACCCTGGGATCATGACCTGAGCCGAAGGCAGATGCTTAACGACTGAGCCACCCAGGCGCCCCAAATTATATAGTTTTTAATTGTTTGTTACCCCCACTTGAATATAAGCTCCATGAAAGGAAAAAACTTCTTAAAAAAATTCACTGCTCTATCCCCATAAGCATGATATGTATACAAAAAAAAATTATCAAATGAATGCCTGAACAAATCTCCTGTTGTTGAACTTATAAATTCCTTTTTTTTTTTTTTTTAAAGTAAGCTCTATCCCCAGCGTGGGGCTTGAACTCAAGACCCTGAGATCGAGGGTCACATGTTCTACTGACTGAGCCAGTCAAGCTCCCCGTGTTTCCTTTCATTATTGTAAACTACTTTGTATGGACATCTTTGCAGCTATTTCTTAGTACTACCCAATTTTGCTAAGTGTAAATTCCTAGAAATAGAATGTCTAGATTAAACTGTGTGCTTATTGGAAACAATTTGACGTATATTGACAAATTTCTTCTGAAAAGTTTGTGTCCAATCACACTTCTGTTGATAGTACATGGGAATGCTAATCTTTCTGGTTCTTCAGCAATACTGGGCACGATACTTCAAAAGCTCTATCAACTTGTTAGTTGAAAAAAAGAGAATCTGATTATTTTAATTTAGGTTTGCACATATTTCTTTTGTAAATTCTACCTGCAATGTGGCTCAAATTCACAACCCCAAGATCAAAAGTTGCCTGCTCCTCCAACTGAGCCAGCCAGGTGCCCCAGGTTTACACATTTTTGATACTCTCTCTTTTTTTTTTTTCTTGTGATGAGGACTTTCAGGATTTACTCTTTTGGCAACTTTCAAGTGTGTACTATAGTATTATTGATCATAGTCACTGTGCTATGTTGATATTTTTAATTTAGAGTAAAATGTCCTCTTTCTGTTAGATTCTGGGTGGATAGGAATCATAGCACTTATTACAGAGTATAAGAAAGACCTCATTATTACATGATACTTAAAAATAAAATAAAACAATAAAACAATTACTCCTCCCAAAATAGAGTTTCATCACATAATTTCTGGAGACTGCCTCCATACTTCTGTACATCTATTAGTTTTGGAAAAACTTTTGTAGAGGTGACTGAGCTTTACTCACTCAATCCCTTGTGCTTTTTAAAAAAATGCCAATAAATAATAAAGGTGTGCGTATTTCATTGTGAGAAAGCTCCATATATGAGAGTCTAAGTAGTTACATTTTGGGGAAAGGGAATAATGATCTTATATAGAGTTCCTGCACATAGTATATCTCTTAGGGAAAAAAATAAGTTTACAAACAATATTGTAGTTGTCATGGGTAATTGTAATGAGGTGAACCTGACTTCTGTGCTCTATGTGGGAGCTTTGCTCCCAGGATACTAAAAATAATTTCTTTTGTAATGGGACAGAAGCATTCCAAGTTACCCTCTTGTGTCTTGCTCAGCAGATTTATTCATTTTTGGCTAACAAATGTGTCCATATAGACCAACAGACCCTTTCCATTCTCTGTGTCTTGTTACTGCTGAGGAGATGACCTCTGTCTGTAGCTCTACAAGCCCTAAAGTCTTTGAAGCAAATGATAATATACCACTTTTCTCTGAGTGCTTGACTGCTCTCTCTAAACGTGTGAAAAGTAGCATCTTCAGCTAGAAGGTATGTGTGTATATATGCATGTCTTGTAAGCTTTAGGTTAGAAAGGCTAAAGATTTCCAGCAAAAAAAATATAGCATTTCATTTGTATTATATGGATTATAAGTCTTCTATTATTTAGAATACTGGAAATATCTAATAATTATCATCTTGGTTGCCTACATTCACACGTTTTCCTGGTTATATTTGACTACAGAATATTTCAGCATTAAACTAAGTTGCACCAGCACCTGTTCATATACTGTCAAATTAATAGTTCTTGAAAGAGAGAACAGGTCATATAGCTCCCGTTTACCTTTTTTGGCTTATACATGGATTTTCATAGACTGCAATGGAAATACTGTGAACAAGGATTATCTCTCCAGGCTTAGGTGTAAACACTAGAGCTTACTATAATAACATGGATCATGCACCATCCTAGGAGCTAGGGTTATTTCCTTGAGACACTTGAGTGGATGGATCAGTTGCCAAGCAACTTGCATTCTTATGGGGCCAGGCTGGGGAACAAAAGGGCGCCAGGTGGTAATACACAGAAGGAAAATGACAAAGACACATGGAAAAATAAAGCCTCCATCTGGGAACTGTAGTGCATAATTGTTTAGAAATTTGGAATATGTTCTCCCTTAATAATTCATTTCAACAGCTATCAATCAATGATTATACCTTCAATATCTATGATTATCTCTCCATTCATCTACCACCCATTCATTCATCTACCCTGGCAGACTGATTTTGAGATTAGAAAATGTAAGTAGTAAGCTAGAACTGTATATCTTATATTAACTACTTTGCCAATAATTACTGTTCACTAATTTCTTTTTTTTTTTTTAAAGATTTTATTTATTTATTTGAGAGAGAGAGAATGAGAGACAGAGAGCATGAGAGGGAGGAGGATCAGAGGGAGAAGCAGACTCCCTGCCGAGCAGGGAGCCCGATGCGGGACTCGATCCCGGGACTCCAGGATCATGACCCGAGGCGAAGGCAGTCGCTTAACCAACTGAGCCACCCAGGCGCCCTTGTTCACTAATTTCTTATCCAGTCATATAATTCCTCTGTTCCTACACCGACCCCTGCCCTTTATGTCTTATACATTTTTGTTTTTCTTCTCCTCATCACATGCTTTCTCTTTCTCTCTCTCTCTTTTCTCTCAGGACTAATTTTATAGATGCAAGCGTTGCTTCAATGCTAATTGTTGCTTAGCAACTCAGCCTAGGTGGACATGTAATGATTCTCATAGAAGATTGTCAGAGCAGGCCTTACATCTCCATACTACGTGAGACCTCTCTCCTGGACACCTATCTGCTGAAAGTTAGCATCATTATGTCCAGGTGGTAAACAATGGTGACAGCCCAACATCAGAAGTTACAATATACAATCATACATGAAATCAACTTGATATATTTTATTTTATTTTATTTTTTAATTTTATTTTGTTATGTTAATCACCGTACATTACATCATTAGTTTTTGATGTAGTGTTCCATGATTCATTGTTTGCATATAACACCCAGTGCTCCATGCAGAACGTACCGTCTTTAATACCCATCACCAGGCTAACCCATCCCTCCACCCCCCTCCCCTCTAGAACCCTCAGTTTGTCTATATTTTAAACAGAAGTCAATTCTATTTGTTCAAATACACTATGAAAATAAGCTTTTTCTCACTATAGAAACTAAAACTAAAGAAAAATTATAATTCCTTCTTTTTGAGAGATCTGCCAGCATTACATCAGCTTGTACTCCTCAGGCTCCAGGTTTTTTAATAGGCTGCCCTGAGGACCATGTAACAACAGGAATCCAGTTGGGTCTCAAGAATTTCAGGAAACAAAAAGTACAGTCTAGTTTAGAGACATGTCTAAAAGAACAAGGAAAGTATTATTAAGTACTTACTACATGCCTGACATTGTGCTAGTCATTTTTTGATAGATTTTATTTTTTATTTTTTCTTCTTAGACTTTAAAACATAATCTTCAAAAATCCTTGTACTGTGGGTATTATTATCCACATTTAAAAATATGAAACTAAAGCTAGAGGAAGTTAAGTAACTTGCACAAGGCCACTCAGCTCCCAAAAACCAGGGTTTCTGTCCATCATATATTGAATTCTACTAAGCCACCGTATTGAGGAAGTATTTCCTCTTGAGATGCAAGTAAACTAATAAAACAAGTTTAATGGGATGATACAATGTGGGTGCTTGTTTTATTGATAATTCTTTTGAGGGGGTGTGTGTGTGCAGGGGAAGGGTGGGTAGGGGTATGTCAGTAGACATTGGAGAAATGAGAGGGAGAGTGAATGCTTGGACTATTGGGATCCTATCTTACTTCTTCTTTGATCTTAGACCATCCAATTACACTGACCTTAACTCTCCCTGTTTAGCTTTCCCTCTTTACCATTTTCTTTTTTGTCCTTTTATGCTTTTTACTTCTGTCACCTTTTGGTCATTATTTAACTACTTTGGTGGATATAGTTGATGCTTTACCAGAAAACCTTGGGTCCCTTTTATCTTAATTTGTGTATCCCTCTCCCTGACCTCCATGTGCTTTTGCTGCTAACAAGCCGTACCTGTGACTCCTCTTCAGAGACTTCCACTGGACCCCCACTTAGAAACAAAAGCACCTGAGGTTGACATTGACCTTTTTACTCCTGCCCCCCGCCCCCCAGTGGCATTTAACCAATGACGGACTTAGTAGAAGTATGAAAGACAAGTTCCCTTGTCTCCAATCTGGACAACTCACTCTTAGTTTTAGTTTTCCACTTGAAAGCTCACTTGCTAGATTACTCCAAGGCTGGGATTTTGCCTGACGTTACACACTTCCTCCACTTCTTCCCCTTCTTTGTTCAGGTCCTTCCAGTTCCCTTGCAGTCCTGCTAAGGGCACTTTTTTAAAACAGATAATTTGCTCAGAATTTTTGTCTTAGATTCTGGGGAATGCTCAGATTTTAAAGTCCTTTAAAATAGAAGACTTGAGATGATACTGTTGCTAGGGAACCCAAAGCACTCTCATGGCACTTCTGTTAGAATGAGGGAGAATGGAGGTTGGATGATAAATGAAGTTCTGGCCGAGGACCATCTGAAATTGGGTCCCGTTGGCCTCTGGACCCATCTGGTAGTCATTTTCCAATTTCCTGACTGAATAATCAGGTGAACATATTTAGCATCTGGCAGAATACTCATATTCATTCCCTAACCTGTGGAGTAAGAGCTATTGTAGTAGGAAAGATGAAGTGGAAATCACCCAGGCCAAGGTGGTAAATAAAAAATAATGCTGTCCCCCAACCCCTGTGTGGATGGCAGAGATTAGCACCATCCTCAAAGACTCAAAACCAATGTAGATGGTTGACCCGATTTTATCCCCATTTAATACATCATTCTATTTCCTGCAGAAATGAGATGAATCATGGCAGGTGACAGTGACTATTAGGAATTTTAGTGGACTACCAGTAACTTAACCAGGTGGGAGCCCTAATGCAACTTCTGTGCTGCATGTAGTATCCTTATGAGAACAGATTAACACTACTTCTCATTTGTGGTATGTGGCTATTGAGTTGGCAAATGTGTTCTTTTTAATATCTATTAAAGATCAGAAGCAGTTCACCAGGAACAACAGTATGCATTCATAGACTTTTCCTAGGCCTAAGTTAACACTCAGGTTCCCTGTCGCAATATATTTCAAAGGGATCTTGATCATCTGGACATTCCACAAAATATCACTTTGGTTCCCTGTTTTGGTGATAGCATGTTAATCACATATGAGCAGGAAATGGCAAGTACTTTGGATGGCCTGGTAAAATACATGTACCCCAGAGATTGATAGAAATTCTGTAAAGAGTTAGGAGCCTACCATACCAGTAAAGCTCTTAGGGCTCCACTAGTTTGGGGCCATGCTAGTACTTCACAGCAAAAGAAGTGCAGCAATGGGCCCATGTTCATGGAATCACTGTCATACAATATTGCTCATCATTCTATAGCAGCTGGTTTGATAGAGTGGTAAAATGGCCTTTTAAAGGCTTTGTTACAACACCAGCGAGGTGGCAATACCTTTCAGGGCTGTGGCAAGGTTTTCCAGAAGCCTGTATATACTCTGAATCAGTGCTCAATATATTATGGTGTTTCTCTAATAGCCAGGATTCATGGGTCCAGGAATCAAGGGGTAGAAATGGGAGTGGCACCACTTACTATTGCACCTAGTGATCCACAAGAAAAATTTTTGCTTTCCGTTTCTGCAACTTTATGCTTTACTGGCCTAGAGTTTTTAGTTCCAAGGGGATGAATGCTTCCACCAGGAGACACAACAATGATTCCATTGAACTGTAAGTTAAGATTGCTGCCCTGGCACTTTGGGCTTTTGATGTCTCTGAATCAACAGGTAAAGAAGGGAGTTATTATGGTGGCTAGGATGAATGATCCTGACCATGAAGGGGAAATTAGACTGCTACTCCATAAAGGAAGTAAGGAAGAGTATGTCTGGGATACAGGCGATCCCTAAGGGCATCTCTTAGTATTACTATGCCTTGTGATTAAGGTCAATGGAAAACTACAACAACCCAATCCATGCAGGACTACTAATAGTCCAGACCCTTCAGGTTTACCCCACCAGGTGAAGAACCATGATCATCTGAGGTGCTATGGAAGGCAAAAGGAATACAGAATTGGTAGTGGAAGAAGGTAGTTACAAATATCAGCTACAACCTGTTTTCTTTCTTTTCTTATTTCCTCATTATGTAATATAAAATTATTGATTTTATATCATAGTATTTAAGTATTGTTAATTTTACATCATGGTATTTAAGTTATAAGACATCAAGGGAGGGGCGCCTGGGTGGCTCAGCCGGTTAAGTGGCTGCCTTCGGCTCAGGTCATGATCCCAGGGTCCTGGGATCGAGCCCCGCATCGGGCTCCCTGCTCAGCGGGTAGCCTGCTTCTCCCTCTCCCTCTGCCTGTCTCTCTGCTTACTTGTTCTCTCTCTCTCTCTGTCAGATAAATAAATAAAATCTTAAAAAAGAAAAAAAGACATCAAGGGAAGAGTAAACATCACTCAAAGAATTACCTCCTCTTCTAGGGAAAATGTTTGTGTGTTTTTCTTTGCACATAGGACAGTTTATGACCTTGTTATTATCTTTATTTGGAGATTAAGTATGGTTTAAGGAGATGTATATGGGTGCCAAGCTGACAAGGGATGGACTTGTGATGGTTAATTTTATGTGTTAACTTGACTGGCCACGAGGTGCCCAGAGTAAACATTATTTCTGAGTGTCTTTGTGAGAGTGTTTCCAGATGAGATTATCATTAGAATCAATGGGCTCACTAAAGTAGATTGCCCTCCCCACTGTAGGTGGGCATCATCTAATCCCTTGAGGGCCTAAATAGAACAACAGGCTTGAGAAATTTGTTCCTTTCTCCCCCTACCTCATTTACTTGAGCTGGGGCATCTCACCTCCTTTCTGGCCCTTGGACTGGGATTTGTACCATCAGCTCTCCTGGTTCTCAGGCCTTCAGACTAGGAGTGAATTACATCATTAGCTTTCCTGGATCTCCAGCTTATAGGCAGTAGAGCATGGGACTTCTCAGCCTCCATAATTATATGAGTCAATTCTTCATAACAAGTATCCTTTCTGTAATAAGTGTACTTTTAATAAGTGTATATCTATATCTATATCTATAGTTCCAGAGGCCACTGGCTCGGTCTCACTCAGGGCCAGGCACTGATGGTGACAGAGGGGCCACTACCCAGGTTGGGCTAGGCCCAAACCTTGTGTTACCCAGACAGCGAGAAGCCCCAGGAAGGTGGGGAGTTGGAAGCAAGGCAAGAGGGAGGAAGAAGAAAATC